>NC_080388.1:36829844-37009844 GCF_028751815.1 Salvia miltiorrhiza
TTTAAGAATTAAAGAGCATTTCCAACAGTAGTGGTAACTGGTAACTAATTAACAGTGATTTAATTACCATGGTAAATACTAAATACTCCAAATAACATATACGTATTATTGCTAAACCTTCTAACAACGGCCGGCTTCATCAACATCCCTCCACTTCTGGAAAATTCGTTAAATGTTTGCAAAATGAGTAAATCAAAGAAATCCAACCGATAGATATGCTTATATTTTGCAGCATGAAAGTAAGATTTAATTACACGAATCGTATTAATTCAGAAAGTTTACCATGGAGATCGGTGGAGAAGTGAATCTGCGGCAGCACAGAAGAAGGGGCCTTCTGAGATTGCAGTAAAAAGTCCAGAATTACCATGTTTTCCCACAGTTTTCTTGAACTTATTTACCATATGATTTCTGGGGATCAAAATTCAAGCAGAAGAAGTTCAAGAAAGCTGTGGAAAAGCATGGAAAGGACTTGCAATCGAAGTAGCCAGCTAGCTAGTATAATTAGGTCTTGACATATATATATATATATATATATATATATATATATATATATAGAAGCGAATTGAATTAAGCATCAAGCATCAAATGGATCGACAGTGAAAAAAATGAAAAAAGAGAGATTTACTGGGAAGAAAATGAGTTAGGTTGTTAGCCATACAAAGTGTGTGACATGGACCACTCTAGAACATTATGTGTGTGTGTGTGTGGCTTTATAGAGTTTAGAGAGGGAACAAAGTAGGGTTCAGTCACAAACAACCAATTTTCTCCACTAGCTTGCTTTATCTTCCAAGTGCTATGTGGGGTTCCTTCCCCAACTTAACATTTTTTATAACTACAACCTTATAATCATTTTCCATTTTTTTTTAAATATAGTACTAAGATTTTTATTGAGTTGGCAAAGAGCACTCCCAGCAGATCATTTAAATGCATCAATAACTCTAAATTTAAGCTAAAACAATTAAAAATGAGATAAAAAATGCATCCAGCAGATCCCCTAAATTGGATGGGGCCCACAAATTTTTTTACACCTACCTAAATTCAATCTTAAATTTACACCCACCCTAAATTTATTTTAAGCTTATAATTAGTAGGGCCCACACATAATTATTATTTTTATGTAGAAAATAGGAGATATGGTGTATGCATTTATAAAATCAAGATCCCAAAATTAAATAGGGAAGCTTTAGGGAGGAATATATGAGCATAATTTTGGGATTTCTGCTGGGACTAAGGTACGGTTATAGAACTAATTCAGTGCCCATTAATTCAATAGTACTCCCTCCGTCCACGAAATGAGTACACATATTTCCTTTTTCGTCCGTCCACGAAATGAGTACCCATTTCCCTTTTTGGCAAGTGTACCCCACACATCTCTTTATTTAATACACTCAAAAAGTGGGACTCTTAAACTATTCACACTACACTTCATACATTTCTTAAAACCCGTGCCGTCCACAAATGGGTACTCATTTCGTGGACGGAGGGAGTACATATTAAAGTTTTCATTTCAATTTTAAATTAATTTTAAAATTGAATGGCAGTTTTGTGATTATAAATAAAATTGAAGGTTTATTTTTATAATATATTTTTCTTTTTTTTTCTTTCTAAAATTATGAAATTCGGCTAATTATAAAATATTTAATATGCATATTAAAATGATCACAACAAGAGCTTTAATTTAATAAATTTTATGTAAATATTGGATTAAAAATGTAACGCTATACTATTTGTTAATAATTAAAACTTAAAACAAATTATATCTCCTCTTTTTTAAAACGAGTCCATTTTTAATTTTTTATATTTTCGTTTTCAATTTTATTTATTTTTTTTGTTTCTTTTTTTCTTTAATTAATTATAAAAAACATAAAAAAATATTTCCCTGCATTGCACGGGTGTAAATGCTAGTCAGATGTATATTTGGTTTTGATTCTAATTTTTTAATTTCATGAAAATGCAATCCCTCTACATCACAAATTGGAAATAATAAAGGGGAAGTAGATCGATGAAAAATCATCCCATTTCCCCATCACATGCAAGCATGTGGGCATGCATAATCTTGGCACTAATTTATTTGGGCAAAGAGGGTATGGGGTGGTTTATGGCCCCCCAAATTCATGGGTATTTTTGTGCATCATACATACTAATATATATTATCTTTGCTAAAAATAAGTGGCAGTGAGGTAGATGATGACAAAAATACTTCTTACATCTTCTTCTGAAGTTCTTTCTGTGTACACGTTCATCTATTTCTTAGCTTAGCAACCAATGTTGACGAGACACAGACACTACTACGGTAAAAAATGTCTAGTAAACATCGTATCCACATATTTTTATTTTTAATATTTTTATTTATACATTTGGGTATATTTGTTTTCATGCTTTTGTAGATATATAGTTGAGATTGCATCGTGAAAGAATAATTTTTTGCCCTTCAATAATGGGGTAGGATCGTTTTTGTTGGATGTGTCTTTAATATAATATTGAAAGAAATTACAAGATCTAAATCAAAGATCAATATATATATATATATTAATTTATTGGGACCCTAGCTCCATCCCTTGGTCTTGTTAAGTTCATTTGTTTGTTCATGTTCGTCATTTTACTAAATTTGTTATAAATGAAACATAACTTAGCTAGCTAGAATCTTTCCTCCAATTAGTCGGGTCGAAGTTCAACTAGAAGAGTTTATTTGTGTGTGTGTGTGTGTGTGTCATTTTTATTTTTCAAATAATGAAACTGAATTTATAAATGAAAATCTAGACCCATTATATTTTTATTAATTAATTAAATTATTTGTTCGCCATGTTCAATTAATACTCCTATTAACATATGCATTTGAGTTTATTTAAGCCAAACCCATTTCCTGATGAGCTAATTAGGCTTAATTAAGTGGCCTAATTGTCCTTAGGTGCCCTGATAATTTCTAAGATTCGATCTTGACGTGGCTAAATAACCAAAATTAACCAAATTAGGCCGATTGCATTTTTCAGAACAACAATCTTCTATTTCTACAAGCTATTCTTTCTAGGTTTCCAATTTAAAACTACTCCAAAATTTGTCAAGTATATTTATTTTAGTTAATTATTAATTTTTTGCACGTTTGTTTGTTTTATTAATTAATATGTTAAAGGGGTTGATCATCCTACAAACTCTATCCCTCGTATAAAATACGAACTTGATAGTATGATGATATTATATTAATTATATTCACGCCCCTCGAATCCAAGTTAAAAGGGTATTTTGATTAATTAAATATAACATGCTGAAAAACGATGAATTAGTAACTCATTAGATGTGAACAAAAACATTCACCACACATTTTCACAAATCTAATTAAGCTAAAAATATATAAAAATAATTTTTAATTGAACTATATATCTACTATATCTATATGGTTGAGTTTGTGATGAGGAAAAGAATAAGAATGTTTGTTGGATCCAATAGTAGATGAATGTTGCTTTGTTGGTGTGCAAATTAAAGACCCGACCTATATTAATAATTCCATTTTCCTTGAAATCATAGAAAATTTTCCGTATGTGAGTTGTAAATTGACTACCTGCTCTCGTACATGTATTCAACGTTTCGATTTTCCGTTGTACTTAACTTTCCCATCCACACTTTTTGAACACCACATTAGAAATATGAAATTGCCTAAAGATGTTGGTGCGTAGAAATTAATTTATAAGCTATTTTGTCCAAGGCTTGTAATTTCATTTATTGGAATATATAGGCATTGGAAAGGCAATTTTGGCAGTAACAATTTGTCCTAGAATTTTACCCAACAAAGATGAGTATTGAGTGTAGTTTACGTGATTGGTCTCACTTTCAGCAACAATCTTGTGATCTACCAACTCAAATTTGACTCCCCGAAATTTGAATTCCTTGGCATTAATTAAAATATTAAACTCTTCATACTACACATTTTTCCGTTTCTTCACCCAATAAATAACATTTTATAATAATGTATCCACCATGTCACTTATGCATAATCAGATCAATCATCATTTACATTATTTTTCATGTCACTAGCTACTTCAATATAATTACTCGCAATTAAGTAATTAATCCACAAAGCCCTTGGCATCAAGAGTTATCTTAGATCTACTATTGTGGTTTCAATAATTGACTATATCTTCTTGATTAATTAATTTAGAATATTTACAACCAATATGAGGACTAAAATGTGCTCAGTCTCCACATACACAGACCGAGATCTCTATACCACACAAAGACCTCTACACCACATAAAGGACGAAAAATTATGCAAATGACACAAAAGATGGAAAAACTATGCAAATGAATTATTATTTTATTTTAAAAAAAATTACAAGAAGTATCTATTATATACGGGTGTAAACGAACCAAGCCGTTCGTGAACTATTCGGGGCTCGGTTCGAAAAAAGCTCGTTTGAAATTCGTTCATTTTCTAAACGAGCCGAATTCGAGCTCGATAAAATTATCAAGCCGAACTCGAGCCGTGCATGTTCGGCTCGAACCTATTCGCGAATAGGCTCGCGACTATGTTTGCGAATAGGCTCACGAATAGGGTCACGAATATGTTCGCGAATAGGCTCGCGAATAGGTTCATTAAATAATAATTTTATATATTTTATTTGTTAAATATTTTTTAACTAATAAAAATAATACTCATAATTAAAAAAAATTACTACTAACTTGATAAATTATCTATTTGTTAAAAATAAATTATAAATTATGATTCATAAATAGTCTAATAATATATGAACAAATATAATTTTTTTTATTTTAATGAAATCTTAATATATAAATAAATAATTCGAACCGAGCTCGAATTCGAGCTTGAAATTCGAGCCGAGCTCAAGCTCGAGATAAACGAATAATTAACGAGCCGAATTCGAACCAAACTCGAGCTTGGTATTATATAAGCGAGCCGAGCTCGAGCTCATTTTTAGGCTCGAATTCGAGCTCGAGCCGAACTCGAGCCGAACCAAATCTTAACGAACCGAGCCCCCGAGCCTGGAGGTATTCGGCTCAGCTCGGTTCGTATACAACCCTACTATTATACAATCAAATAAGCTGTTAGGTCCGGAGGGTCTCGAATAGGTGTATGGGGGGAGAAATACACCTATAGGCTATTTTTCAAAATCAAGGTCTCAAAACAGAGATCAAAAGCGAAACTACAAACACAAACTCAGACACCTGTTTACTGAAAAGAGTTTTGACCAAAACAGGGTTGACGACTGATACTGAAAGACTCTTCAGTAAGGAGTTATCAGTTAAGTCACAAGAACTTAACTGATGCACATTAGGCTTCAGTCGAGTTTGATAAACAGAGATGTTATAAATCTCACTGACTATCAGAGGACAGATCAGTCAGATTGATAACACACGCAGCGGAATTTTTTTGTTTCGCAATAGCCTTTTGGGTTGAGCACATTCTTAGTCTTATGTATCTCTTTGCAATTAATCAGTTTTCAGTTGAAGTGAGGAAGAGCACAAGTAAGAAATGAAATACTGAAAGCTGTAAATAACACAGAGATTTTTACGTGGTTCGGAAAATACTTCCTACATCCATGGTCGGTTGATAGACTAACAACTTCACTCTGCAAGTGCTTACGGGTGCACTGCAAACCGATGCTCGTGCTTACAAGTGCACAGCAAACCGAACCGTGTGCTTGGGGGTGCACACAACCGAAACAACTGAAGATCCAATCTTCAGTACCAACACACTTTGTTGGATTTCTCACTCTTAGCACGAACTGACACTAGGACCTCACGAAGACAAAGTACCTTCCTGAACTCCTTTGCAACTCAAACACTCGATTCTATCGGTCGAAGGGAGGTTTGAAATCTTGCCAACTGAACTTCAAAGAACAAGTTCTTTGGAGTTTGTTTGACCTAGGCTTTGGATAATCAAGGTTTGCCTAAGGTCTAAGAGAATTTATGTAATCAGCAGTGACTGATTTTTGGCTTTGGGATTCTCTTCTTCGATTCAAGCTTTGGGGAATTTGAGCTTTGGCTAAGAAGCAACTTTGGCAGAGCTTCAGCTTATGTTGTTGAATCGGTGAAGATTGAAGTGATCCTCGAGCGCTACTTATAGGAGAAGTCTTGAATAGATCCGTTGGCGGAGAAGGTCTTCAAGATTTCTTCCGTTATAGAGTAATTTGAACTCGGGCTGAGGCTTCAATCTTTGAGGTTCCTTATTTGGTGAGAACGGCTATGTTGAAGAGCAGGAGATGCGACGTCTCTGACAAAGTAGTTACCAAATAGGAATGGCCTCTGCAGAGAAAAGACGATTCTGAGATCTCTACATTTAATGCGACTGTACTTCTGGAGTATGTGGCTTCCTTTGAATGTTGGAGGTTCAGTCCGAGGAAGAATGTTTAACCGATACTTGACTTTAGTATCAATCCGCTGATTCCACGTGGCTCGCATTAAGTAATCAATTCTAGACTGATTCTTCAACTGCTGCTTCAGTCGGTAACTTCAATCTTCAGTCCTTCGTTCTTCAGTCTTCAGAACATCAACTAAACTAGAAAAATAACTCTAACACTTGAATTCGAGCAGTTCTAGTCTATTACAAATGAAACCTATGAATTTTGGTATCATCAAAATAAGGATTAGGATATTCCATAAAGTTCCAAACATAAGCAATACATATGCAGGCGGGACCTCTACACCACACAAAGGTGGAAAAACTATTTGCACGTAGGTGAGACCACTATCCACACAAAAATAGGAAAATTACCCGCACGCAGGCGGAATCGAACCCAAGACCTCTCATAAATGAGAGTTTTTGGGTGTCTCAGACTCTCAACTTTGCCACTTGAACTAAACCACATTGGCAACACAAATAAATTATTGGTTACGAACTACGATCCTATCAAGGGGATTCGATATATGTTTTTTTCGGTGAATATTGCTAGAATAATGATAATATGATGTTATACGTTTTTAGGTTCATATTTATTACAGTCAAATGCAAATTTATTAATGAACTAATTAACAAGTCATTATCTTGGTTGGATACATGATCGATGATCTATTTCTTCATTTATGTGAAGAAAATGAATTTCAAGTAGCGCCTTAATTACTTAATTTGATTTTTTTGGATCAATATGTGCCAATTAATGTGCAAAATTAAAGTCCTTCCGACATCCTCTTAATTTTCTGAAAGTGGCTGGCCCAACAGAGTGCCGTATTTAGATCTGCCCTAAAACTTAATGATTCTCAACTTCGTATATTTCTTTATGAATAATTGATTATACATAATGGAAATAAACCTTCCCTTATTGATGACAATTGCAGAAGACCTTCCCAACTATCGATATTTGCATAGAGAATCCATCACCTATTCGCCGTTACAAGCATAACGTACCCATCATTTGATGTGACAATTTTAATTATGAAAGAGAATTAGCATATCTTAGTACACTCTAATTAAAATTATCTTACTCTAATTAAGATTACCACATCAGTGGTGGTCACATTATACTTGTCCACGGTGGATAGGTGATCGTTTCTGTATTTGCATATAGAGCTCTAACATTTATTTGATTATTATATATGTTATTATCTTTTTCGTGTAAGATATTGATTGATCAATTGAGTTGATATGCCAGACGATCTAATACAAGACTGCTTCTTAATTGATAGTTAATTTTCAACTCACACAAATTATGTAAAAAAAAAAAGGCATATTTGCTATAAAAATCACAACCTGAATTTGATTTTCAACATATTTTATAAATTATCGCAACACCTTTTGATTTGTGGTAAAATAGGCACGCTCAGTACATTTTATCGATGCCTTTTCGACTTCAATTTCTATACGACGTTGTACCCTAAGTGATATGCGGTGAGTATATGTTCAAATTTTTGCAAGCGTAGACAAAAAAATTGATGTTATGTTATTTTTTTTCTGTCATCGTAAGAACTCGGGTATGCTTAGTTCATGAAAAATGATTTTTTCATAAATTTTCGATAATTAACCTATTAAAATATTATCACCAACTAGAGAATCATACTCACAGCTTAAGAGTAGTGTATACATTTATGGTTCCATCATCATGAACAACTCTATGAAGTGAATTAACAATTTTAAATTAATGTTAAATCGAGCTATAGAAGTAGAGAGTGACAAATGTGTAAGGAAATTAGTACTGGTAGGGGACGCAACGACCAATAGTTAAGCGTATTTATGTGTAGCACATAAGTGTTTGGGTACCAAAATAGAAAAATATAACATATGGTGCAAAAAAATGATTCTTGAAGCTATATTTGGACCACTTAGTTAGGTTAGCTGACAATCTATATAGTGAGGGGTTGGTCACAGTTGATAACATTGTACGTGCCCGAAATGTCGCAAAAGCTGCTCCAATTTATCTCCATGTCTTTTCTCCCTTTCAATTTCTACATTATACTTTGGATTTTTCAAAAAATATCACCGACTAATGCTTTGATTTTGAAAAACCTCCAACTTCACAAAACCTTTGTGTTTGTTTTACATGATGCATATGGTCAGAGGCCCTCAATTATCAACATTTTACGTGCCCGAATTGCCTTCCAAAGTGGTTTGTGGATTTGTATGCTCTTCAATTTCTTTGAAATAATAATAATAATAATAATAAAAAGCATGAATTTTATGTGAAATGGTGTTTCTAGATCGCAGTTCAGCTCAATTATTTCTTTTTGATATATTACGGCAACTTTCGTGGAATTTTTAAGGGGTATTGGCTTGTAAATATTCAAATTTTTTTTTCTAGTTTTGCACTCAACTTTAAAATCTGCGTGCAAATACCTGAACTTTGTATTTTCTTTTGATTTTGTATCTGGCGAATTTTTACCCACAAATCGTTTCTAACATGCACTACAAAAAAACGCACGATTACCGACGGCATTTTGCCGTCGGTAATAAGACACGGCCGCCGGTGATAAAGGTTACCGGCGGCAACTCGCCGTCGCTAACCGGCTCGTCGGTAATGCCATTACCGACGGCGATTGGCCGCCGCCGGCAATTAACGGCGGCGAAGCCGCCGGCATTTCCGCCGTTAAATACCGTCGTTGAACGGCGGAGAGTTGCCGGAAAATTACCGACGGCAAATGCCGTCGGTAATTAGCGGCGGCGAGATCACCGTCGGTAATTTCCACCGGACGGTGGTGGCGCACACGCCGGAGTTGTTCAAGGTATTACCGAGGGCAAAATGCCGTCGGTAATTACCGACGGCATTACCGACGGCATTTGCCCTCGGTAATATTTTTTAATTTATTTTTTTTATTTTATTTTATTTTATTTATTTATTTATTTATTTATTTATTTATTTTATTGTATATCCACAATTTATTTCGGTATTTATACAGTATTGCATAATTTAGACGAACTTCCCAGTCGGTCACCCATCTTAGTTGTGCTCTAAGTCAAGCACGCTTAACCTTGAAGTTCTTTTCGAATGGTCACCAGTACAGAACACTCGTATTATTGATATATATAGTATCTATTAATTCATTTAAAGTCTACTTCAATATACAATATCATATATATTCATAACCTTAGTGGTGAGGAGCAATATATGCAGAGTAGGGAGAGAGTACAAATCAGAGGAACCACTCTCATCAGAGGAGCCGTATGGGTCAGAAGAACCATTTATACCAGAAGGATTTCATCCATCAGAGGAATGACTCTAGCCAGAGGAGTCATCCGCACCAGAGAAGTCATTCTTGACAGAGGAGCCCTCTCCTCCAGAGAAATCATCCGCGCCGGAAAGGTCACCATCGTCAGGGAGGTCATCGTCATCAGAAAAGTCAACTCCATCAGAGAAGTCACTACCGCCAGAGGAGACGCCCTTGCCAGAGAAGACGTGTTTATCAGAGGAGTTCTTCATGACAGAGAAGACGTGTTTACCAGAGGAGTCCCTCATGCCAGAGATGTCAATATCACCAGAGAAGACGCCTTCGCCAGAGAAGACATTTCCATCAGAGGAGCCAATAAACGCGCGGGAAGGTCTCCCGCGTATTATCGAAATTACCAACGTACCCTTCCACCACGCAGGACGCATGCACCGAAGATGTTTTTACTATTTTACCCCTCCGCTTGTAAATCTATAAATAGGGTCCGAGCTCGTGTATTATTTCTTACGCTATCTCTTATTTTCCAAATACAACAGTCATTTTTCTCTCTCGTATTAAGTTTCCGATCATTCTACTTCGCTCTTTCCGATCAGTTCCAATAGGTATAGTTTACTGTTTCATCGTGTAGTTTTAGGTGTTGGTTTCATTAAACACCAACTGGCGCCGTCTGTGGGAAAAAATGGGCTAAGGCGTGAGAATTCCACCCCCTGCGTATGCAGATCCGGAATCGTCGCCGGATTTGCATGCGTAGGTCCCAATTACGCCATCATTCGGAGGTTTCAAGTTATTGTAGATCAGTTTTTATGTTTTCGTGCAAATTTACTTACAAGTTCGGGAGATCTACGTTCAATTGTGTTTTTGTGCATGGGGAAAAGGTGGCGACGGTTATAAATTATGAATTAGGGAAAATTTACGTTTCTTCACTGTGGATCGGGGTAATTATGGGCAAATGTGAGTTTCCTTTGGAGAATGGAGAGATTATTCGTAGATCTAACGGTTTTATCGGTGAATTATGGAATTTTAGCTCTGTTTTTGCTTAATGATTGACTCTGTGTTGGGGATTTGTGGGTTTGCAGCGATAGGGTGTTAGTTAGCACTCCATTTTGGTTATGATTGGGCTTGCGTGGTTGATCTGTGAGTGTTTGTTGTTCGCGGATGGTGCTTATCAGTATTTTCCATGTTTTTATGGTTAATCCTCGTGTTTTATCGGTGGATCGGGGAATGGTGTTTTGTTTCCGTTATGATGAGGCTGATACTGTTAATTTACTGGTATTTTTCATTTAAGAAGGATGTTTATCAGTGTTTCCATGGTTTCTATGGTTAGTCTTCGTTGTGCTTGGGCTCGTGTGGTTAAATCTGTGGGTCTTCTCCGTTTAAGGTTGATAATTACCGTTACTTCATTTGCCTGAATGACAAATCTTCGTTCTATACCGTTGGATCGGAGTTGCTGCCCTGTTTTTGTTCTGTTGGCTCTGTGCTGGGGGTTTATAGACGCTTTTCGTTTAAGGGAGGGGGTTTATGGGCGTTTTCCATGATTTTCGTGGTTAATCTTCGATTTCGGTGATTGAATTGGGAAGTTATGCTTTGATCCTGATGTATTGGAGTTCTTTGTTGCGGATTTATGGGTTTTTGTGGTTAATCGTCGATGTCGAGAGTATTTATTGTCGTTGATACAAGAGTTTTACCTCAATAATATGATGATTAAACACTTTGTCTTAGTTATGGTGAGATCCATATTGTTGTTTTGTGAATGATCTTCACTTATGGGAAACGATTATTCATGCTTCTCCATGTTTTCCTTGACTAATCTTCGAAATTATTAGCTTCGTCTCTTACATAATTCCTTTTCTTATCATGTTTAATGCAATCGTGCTAACGTATCTTCTGGTGGTAGCTCTGTTTGTATTTATCCCTGGGTATTTTGCGTCTGTTGAAGTTTTATTGAGGGCTCTGTTTTCTCAATCTATACTCTGGGTTTATTTCCCCGAGTGTAGAATTACTTGGAAGGGAATTTTTTAACGGTCTCTGCACCGGAAGCCGGGATTTCTTATTGGATTTCTTACATTGGGACCCCAATCGGTAATAAGGGGTTTATTCTTTCGTCGTTAGAATAGCTTCTCACTTTGTTTATGTGTAGGTACCATGGGATCATCAGATGCACACCGCAACCTAGAAAGGGAGTTCGACTCCGCTGCTCTCACCACTGAGATGCCACCTTCATTGTTCCCGGGCCTCCAGGGCAATGCTACCTTCACTGCCCCACCAGGGTTTCAGGCTATCCCCGCCACTCCGTTGACTGGGTTGAATGCAAGCCTCCAGAGATCTGCTCTGGTGACTCCAGGATCTGACATGCCATGCTTAACTCCCGCGTCTGGAGCGGGACAAATCACGTTTGGATCGATGGAACAGATGATGGCGCTACTTCACTACTCCGCTGTGCGTCAGGCACTAGGAACTCCCATGTTGTCCGCTGTTCCCACTGTAGCTCCACTGGGGGGAACGGCTACTCTGCAGGGCGTTGAGGCCCCACCTCCCGCTGCTCAGGAGGTAAACACTTTAGCAATCAACAAACAAGCTGCGATGCCTCTGGAAGTGCAAGGGGACCCGGCTGACAGGGAAGTGGAAAGAAGACCAGAGGGGAGTCGGGTCAGACTCAACAGTGTTGTGAGAAAGGAGAGGGTTGACGAGTCTGATAGTCAGTCCGTCTCCTTGGTGTTCGAAGAAGAGAGACCGAGGGAGAAAGCTCGGCTAAAAAACCAAGTGTCTCAGCTGAAACATCAACTCCAGGATCTGGAGGAATCACTGAGGGAGAAATCCCGAAGGGAGGACAGGGAACAAAGGTCAGGAAAATCGCACCGGGTGGAGAAGTCCCATCGATCGGAAAAATCGCGCTACACAGAGAGATCAGAGGAAAGAGAGCCGGAGTATTCCTCTGGCAGACATGAATATAGAGTCCACAAGCGCCACGCTCATGAAGTACCCAGGGACAGAAGGGAACAGGGGAGGCATAAGGGGGACAAGAGAGCTAAGACATCGAGGTTCCACCCGATCCACAACCGCAGTCCTTTCTCGGACGATATTTTGGCAGATGCCTTACCTAGAAGCTACAAGCCCATCTCACTGGATTACGATGGCACTACCGATCCGGAGGTACACCTCAATCGGTTTGAAGGGTTGGTTACGTTGCACATGTACACGGAGGGCATCAAGTGCCGGATCTTCTCCACTACCCTTACTGGACCAGCCCAGTTATGGTTTGGGACGCTGCCCCCAAATTCCATTCACTCTTTCGAAGAATTACAGACTCGTTTTTTGCGTCAGTTCGCGAGTTCACGGAGGGTAGGGAAATCAGCCCTTTCGCTGATGGATATTAAGCAGGAGCAAGGAGAAACGCTTCGGGAGTACACAGCAAGGTTTAATCTTGCTGCTCTGGAGGTGCCAGAGGCAGAATCGCAAATTAAAAACTGCGCCTATGTCAGAGGACTCAGGCCAGGAATCTTTTTTGACGAATTACAAATTCGACCAGCAAGGGATTTTGATGACATCATGGCAAGGCTGCCGGGGTATCTACAGTTGGAGGACGCCAAAATGGCGAGGAAGGTGGAAAATGAGAAACACAGAGTCAAGAAAGCTGAGGAAGCACCCGAACGACAAAGACAGCAAGATAGGGCCCCATTCAGAGGGTTGCCTCCTAGGGTACTCCCACCCCAGGGAGGAATGCCATCTAATCAACAGCGCACAGTGAATGAGGTTACGCGGTTTGCCGAATACACGCCCTTGATTAAACCACAAGAAGAAATTTTTCATCTGATAAAGGATCAGCCGTTCTTTAGGGCACCGGGAACCTACCGGACTGGGCCGCCGCAGGAAGGGCCTAACAATAAGTTGTGTGAATATCACAATGCCTTCGGGCATTATACTAAATATTGTGGACACCTTAAGCACCAATTGGAGTTATTGGTGCGCCAGGGATGTCTCGACCCCTTCATTGACAGGGGAAATGAAGGTCAGAGGAGGACTGATCAGAGGGATCAGCGGGATCAGAGAGATCAGCGAGATCAGAGGGATCAAAGAAATAACCGGGATCAGCGACGAGAGCAGGGGAACAACAACAGAGATCGCAGGCTCGATGATAACCAGGATAATCGCAGAGAAGGGGCTGATAGACAAAATCTTCCTCCCCCCCATATAGAAGGGAAGTTCACATGATTTGTGGGGAAAACGGGATGCCCACATCAAATAGGGCTAAAAAGCAAGTCGTCAGAGCAGTCAAAGCAGGGTATTACCCTAAAAGGGTCATGGAAGTCACCAGCGCGGCAGAGGAGCCGGCAATCACTTTTGGAGCAGAGGATATACGCACATTAATGTATCCACATGATGATGCGCTGGTCATCACGGCAGACATCGCCGGCTGCATTATTCACCGTATTTTCGTGGATTCGGGCAGCGCTGTAAACATCTTGTACAAGGAATGTCTCCAAAATATGGGAATTAACGCTCATGTTGAGCCGACAAATGCTCCTCTGTTTGGGTTTGGAGGAGAGATGGTCATGCCCCTAGGGTATGTAGAGCTGCCGTTGATCCTTGGCAGTACAGTGGCGGGCAACAAAACAAGGATGGTACGTTTCTTAGTGGTGGATATGCCCAAACCCTCGTACAATGTCATACTCGGCCGGCCCGCCTTGACGGCGTTCAAGGCGGTTATCTCTTTATTTCACCTAAAAATGAAGTTTCCAATCGAGGGTGGAAGAGTGGGAGAAGTTTGTGGCGATCAGACGACATCAAAAGCATGCCACGTGCAAATGCTCACACAGTCAGCGGGGCAGAAAAGGGAAAGATGGACAGAGGGGTCGAACGCCCGGAAGAGGGGGAAAGTGGGCGAGGTGCATGCCCCAGCAGAAGAACGCCAAGAGTTGGCGGATTTATTAAAAGACAGAGACTCCACAGAGAAAACCGCGCTGGTGTCCACTAGCGATGTTTGCAATATGATAGAGTTATTTCCAGGAAAAGAGGGTTTCCAGACTAAGATTGGATCGGCCATGAGTGATCAAGTCAGAGAGGAGCTCATTGGTTGTCTCCGGCGAAATGCGGATGTGTTCGCTTTCAGCACCGCAGATTTGAAGGGAATCGATAGAGGGTTGGCGGAGCATTGCCTCAACGTGGACCCTAAA
Source organism: Salvia miltiorrhiza (assembly GCF_028751815.1). Classification (NCBI taxonomy): domain Eukaryota; kingdom Viridiplantae; phylum Streptophyta; class Magnoliopsida; order Lamiales; family Lamiaceae; genus Salvia; species Salvia miltiorrhiza. Next base: position 36,844,622 of record NC_080388.1, read on the forward strand.
GTCAAGCCGGTAAAGCAGCGGACAAGGAATTTTGGGGCTGAAAAGGACGCTGCCATCAGAGAGCAGGTCTATGAACTATTGAAAGCTGGGCATATTGTGGAAGTGCAATACCCAGAGTGGATCTCAAACGCAGTGATGGTACCCAAGAAGACAAACACCTGGAGGATGTGCGTGGACTTCCGAGATTTAAACGCCGCTTGTCCGAAGGACCACTATCCTCTGCCGAGGATTGACCAATTGGTGGACTCCACTTCAGGATGTGCCTTATTATCCATGATGGATGCGTACCAAGGGTATCATCAGGTAAAGATGAACAGGGGAGACATCGCCAAAACGGCCTTTGCCGTCTGTTGTGGCGTATATGGGTGGAAGAGTATGCCGTTCGGTCTTAAGAATGCAGGAGCCACATATCAGCGGATGATGGAGAAAATTTTCAAAGAACAGCTTGCTAAGAATATCTCAGTATACGTAGACGATATGCTCGTACGGAGTAACAGGGCAGAGGACCATGTGGCGGATCTGGAAGAAATTTTCACAGTAGTCAGAGATCACAGACTCATGTTGAACCCAGCCAAGTGCACTTTTGGGGTCACAACAGGGAAATTCTTGGGGTATAAAGTCACACCAGCAGGGATTGAGGTCAACGCCGACAAGGTCAAAGCTATTTTGGAAATGACACCGCCTAGAGGAATCAAGGAGGTGCAGACTCTGAACGGGCGTATCACTGCCCTAAGCAGGTTTATATCGAGATCGGCAGAACGGAGCATGCCGTTTTTCAAAGTACTGAGGAAGGGAACCAAGTTTTTGTGGACAGAGGAATGCCGCGCGGCATTCGAGGATCTTAAAGTATACCTAGCGAAACTCCCCACCCTGACCAAGCCGGTCCCGGGAGAAACGTTGTATTTATACATAGCTATGGGAGAGGAGTCAATCAGCTCTGTGCTAATCAGAGAGGAAGGAAGTCATCAGAGACCTATCTATTTTGTCAGCAGAATTATTCAGGGCCCTGAGCTCAACTACACAGAGATCGAGAAGGCTGCTCTGGCGGTCATGATCACGGCAAGAAAGCTGAGGCCTTATTTCCTTTCACATCGAGTGGTGGTACGCACGTCTTTACCTTTTAAACAAGTTTTGGGGCGCGCGGATTTGTCGGGAAGAATGGTCAAATGGGCTGTGGAACTAGGGGAATATGATGTAGAGTACGAGCCACGAACGGCGATCAAGGCAGCAGGCATTGGCAGACTTCATACAAGAAACAACTCGTCGTCCCATACCAGAGTTCTGGGTGGCTTATGTGGATGGGTCAGTGACAAAAGAGGGGTGCGGAATCGGGGTTTATATTACTTCGCCGGGTTATGGGACATACCAGTTCGCCATCAAATTCACCTGTCGGTTATCTAACAATGAGGCGGAGTATGAGGCCGTGGTCAGAGGGGCTCATATCCTAGTCAGAGCTTAAAGCTGAGTGTGTCATTATAAAGACAGACTCCCAGTTGGTTGCACAACAATTCTCGGGAGGTTACAGTGTCAAGGATCAGAGGATGAAGGCGTACCATACCAAAATTAGCGAAATGAAAGAAAAATTCATGGAGTTTAAGCTCGAACAGATTTCTCGGGAGGAGAACACGAAGGCCGACCTACTGGCGCGCATGGCTAGCGCAGTAGAGCAAACTTGGAGCGACGAGATCATTTTACTTTGTGATACCAGAGAGATGGAAACTTCGCAGGTATTCTCGGTAGAGATCAGAGATGATTGGCGGGCTCCGATTATACACTTTCTGAAAACAGGGGAACGACTAAGCAGAGAGTCCAACCAGAGGGCTCGCTATGAGAATTACTGCCTAATCAATGATCAACTCTTCAAAAGATCTTTTACTCAACCTCTGCTAAAATGTTTATCGCCAGAAGAAGCTAACTTTGCTCTGAAAGAGATTCATGCAGGTTGCTGCGGCGGGCATACCGGATTTCGAGACCTTGTACGCAAGATCATTCGGGCAGGTTTTTATTGGCCTCACATCAACCAGGAAGCCAGAGAGTTTGTCCGCAAGTGTGAAGCTTGCCAGCGGCATGCCGGGAAAATCAACATACCAGGGGAGCCCATGGGTGTAATGTACGCTGCTTGTCCGTTTCGATAAATGGGGCATTGATATAGTCGGGAAGCTAGCCTACAGCACCTGGAGGGAAATGCTTTCTCATTGTGGCAGTGGACTATTTTTCCAAATGGGTCGAAGCTGAGGCCGTGAGCAAGATCGATGAAGTTACAGTGGAACGTTTTATCTGGAGGAATATCTGTTGCAGATTCGGAGTGCCACGCATTATCGTGTCTGATAACGGGACTCAGTTCACGGGGCAAAGGATCGCGGATTTCTGCGACCGAATGGATATCACACAGCGTTTTGTCTCGGTGGCTCATCCACAGGCAAATGGACAAGTAGAATTGGCTAATAGGACCATATGTGAGGGAATCAAGAAGAGGCTAACTCAGAGCAGAGGGAAGTGGGTAGAAGAGCTGGACACCGTCCTCTGGGCTCATCGAACCAGTCCAAAAACGGCGACAGGGGAGGCACCATTCACGCTGGTGTATGGATCCAATGCGGTGATACCAGCAGAGGCACGACTAGAATCATACCGGATTACCACGTATGACACTGAGCACAATGAGGAGCTCCGCCGAGCAGAGCTGGACTTGGTGGAAGCACAGAGGGAGGAAGCCCGTATCAGAGCGGCCAAGTACAAAGGCATCATCAAGGCGGGATATGACAAACGGGTCAGAGTGAGGAAATTGTCGAAGGGAGATTTGGTTCTCAAGCGAGCTGATGCATTAAAGGCGGTGGGTAAGTTCGAAGCCAATTGGGAAGGGCCATACATCGTCACAGAGGTTTTGGGAGGCGGTGCGTACATATTGTCGGATTCAGTACGGCAGAGCTCTACCCAGACCATGGAATATAAACACACTCAAAAAGTTCTATGTATAACTGCTTCTTAGCAGGAGTAATCACTTGTAGACCGGATACTCTTTTTCCCCACAGGGGTTTTAACGAGGTCCGGGGCCATAATATCAATAAAACAGATATGTGGTTCTAGGGAATTCCCTGGTGTTGTGTTTGTTTATTTCAATTTTTGTTTTCTTACATTACATATGCTACCTAACATGTTCGTGCAGAGCACTGCACATGTCACCAGAGGGGGGAGTAGGGTGTATACCCATAATCCTCAATTTTTAAATTCAAAATGCAAACTGCTTCTTAGCAGGACAAGGGAGAAATAAATACAAAAACTGCTTCTTAGCAGGCCAAAGGGAAAACAAGCATCAGGGATGGACGTCTCTCTTTCCACGATCCAACACTACGAGTTCTTCTTCGTGGCTGGGACACGCTCACCTTTCAGATCTACTCCAACTCTACCCTGTGTATGCAGAATACCAAGAAAAACAACAAGTCAAAATGCCAAAAAGAAAGAATACAGAGGAGGAACAAACCAAAGGCCAGATCTGAGGAACCAACGCTCAGATCCGGAAACCCAACGCCCAGATCTGGGAAATCAACGTCTAGATCTGAGGAGCCTGGTTACAAAACACTCAAGCAAGGGAACTCCACTCGTTACAACCACAAAGTTAGAGATCTACACCAGAAGCACAGGGGAAAAGGCGAAGCCCTCAGGGATGTGAGTGTTTAGAGGGGAAATTCCCTTACTTGAGTGCCTTACAACTGATCTAGGGAGGCGAAACATCAGCAGATCCAGGGTTTAAAGGATCGGAAGAGGATATATATAGAGGCGATACCGGGCTTAAGAAATGGGCTAAGGGGTAATGGGCCCGCATGAGCTTATGGGCCGGAGAAGGGAGTAAGAAATAATTGGGCCAACATGTTCATAACAGAGTATTGCACATGTCACCAGAGGGGGGAGTAGGGTGTATACCCGTAGGTCCCAATTTTTAAATTCAAAAATTGCTTCTCAGCAAGGATTAGGGCAAACCAGAGGAATTACGCTCCACCAGAGCAGAGGGGTCATGCTCAACCAGAACAGAGGTTGCTGACAATCGTAAGCCGCAAAAGTTGGTTGTGCCGCCCGGGCCCTCCATGCTCCGCGCAGAGATAGCACTTAATCATAAGCCGCGAAAGTTGGTTGCACCCCCCGGGTTTTCCATGCTCCGCGCAGAGGTTGCTTTAACCGTAAGCCACGAAAGTTGGTCGCACCCCCCGGGTCTTCCATGCTCCGTGCAGGGTGTTCCTGTCAATCGTAAGCCGCGAAAGTTGGTTGCGCCACCCGGGCCCTCCATGCTCCGCGCAGAGATAGCACTTAATCATAAGCCGCGAAAGTTGGTTGCACCCCCCGGGTTTTCCATGCTCCGCGCAGAGGTTGCTTTAACCGTAAGCCACGAAAGTTGGTGGCACCCCCCGGGTCCTCCATGCTCCGTGCAGGGTGTTCTTTCAATCGTAAGCCGCGAAAGTTGGTCGTACCAACCGGGCCTTCCATGCTCCGCGCAGAGGTGGCACATAATCGTAAGCCGCGAAAGTTGGTTACACCCCCCGGGTCCTCCATGCTCCGCGCAGAGGTTGTCCTTAACTGTAAGTCACGAGAGGTGGTGTGCACCCCCCGGGTCTGCCAAGCCTCGTGCAGGGTGTTCACTTAACCGTAAGCCATGGAAGGTGGTGTGCATCCCCCGGGTCTGCCAAACTCCGTGCAGGGTGGACCTTTAACCGTAAGCCACGAAAGTTGGTCGCACCCCCCGGGTCTTCCATGCTCCGTGCAGGGGGTTACTATTCAATCGTAAGCCGCGAAAGTTGGTTCGCGCCATCCGGGCCTTCCATGCTCCGCGCAGAGGTGGCACATAATCATAAGCCGCGAAAGTTGGTTACACCCCCCGGGTCCTCCATGCTCCGCGCAGAGGTTGTCCTTAACCGTAAGTCACGAGAGGTGGTATGCACCCCCCGGGTCTACCAAGCCTCGTGCAGGGTGTTCATTTAATCGTAAGCCGTGAAAGTTGGTCGTGCCACCCGGGCCTTCCATGCTCCACGCAGAGGGTTACTATTTAATCGTAAGCCGTGAAAGTTGGTCGTGCCACCCGGGCCTTCCATGCTCCACGCAGAGGGTTACTATTTAATCGTAAGCCGTGAAAGTTGGTCGTGCCACCCGGGCCTTCCATGCTCCACGCAGAGGGTTACTATTTAATCGTAAGCCGTGAAAGTTGGTCGTGCCACCCGGGCCTTCCATGCTCCACGCAGAGGGTTACTATTTAATCGTAAGCCGCGAAAGTTGGTTGCACCCTCCGGGTCTTCCATGCTCCGCACAGAGTGCTCAAGCTTGAATGGGAAGCAGCTTGGATGGGAAGCAGCGCGGATGGGAAGCACGAAATCGCCAGCAAAGAAATCAACCAAATCCTCGTCAGAGGAGGCGGTGAAGTCCTTTCCAGAGGAATCAACCAAATCCTCGTCAGAGGAAGCGGTGAAATCTTTTCCAGAAGAATCAACCAAATCCTCGTCAGAGGAGGCGGTGAAATCCTTCCTAGAAGAGTTAACCAAATCCTCGCCAGAGGAGTCATCACCATCCTCACCAGAGGAGGCATCATCATCCTCGCCAGAGGGGTCATCACAATCCTCGCCAGAGGAGTCATCACAATCCTCGCCAGAGGAGTCATCTCAATCCTCGCCAGAGGAGTCGTCTCAATCCTCGCCAGAGGAGTCATCACAATCCTCGCCAGAGGAGTCATCTCAATCCTCGCCAGAGGAGTCATCTCAATCCTCGCCAGAGGAGTCGTCATAATCCTCGCCAAGAGGAGTCATCACAATCCTCGCCAGAGGAGTCATCTCAATCCTCGCCAGAGGAGTCATCTCAATCCTCGCCAGAGGAGTCGTCATAATCTTCGCCAGAGGAGTCATCATGATCCTCGCCAGAGGAGTCATCTCAATCCGCAGAAGAGGAGTCATCACAAGAAATTAAAGCAATTCCAAGGGAGGGGATTAGAGAAGCATCAACAACAATCATAATAAACCAATTCAAATCAACAGGGGAAAGACGGAAATATAAACCCCACCTCAACAGGCAGCGAAAACAACACAAATAACAGAGATAAAAGAAGCAAGGAGGTGAACGACATTTCATTAAAGCACGCTCAAGAAGCAAAGCTGTACATCAAAAAACCGGCGGTAAGTGTTTAATTGGTACAAATTAAAGAGTTACAAAATTCTCTTTTGGTAAAGTCAGGAGAGAAAGGGGAAACATCAAGAGGGAGGAACAGGGGCAGCTTGGGCAACAGCAGAGGAGACGGGAGCAGAGGCAGAGGGAGCCCGGGAAGGAACACCACTTGCAGAAGCATGACCCGAAATAGTTTTCTCTGAGAACACGGGCAACAGGCCAGTCTCCTTCGCTTGGGGAAGACGAACTCCCAAATCCAACAACGGCGCAGCCTCCTGCACATACAGATCCTCATTCTGGTACAGATTGAACAGCTGTTCCACCGCGGCAGAGGAAGGGGCAGAGTCGGTGAAGGCAGAAGCCGCTAAGTCAGAGGGCAGGGGAGGCTCCAGGCCGAACTGAGAAAATGTTCGAGAACTCTCGCCAGAGGGATCCCGCAGCCGGTTCACAAAGCGCGCCAGGGTAGCAGAGAACGCAGGCGCATATATGGGAGCAGAAGGTAGCAAGTCAGATCCAATCCCAAGAGAAAAATAGGGAATGGCTTTCTCTAGCACCGGGTACCACCACTCTGGCTTCTCTGGAGAATGTGCAGGGATCCCCATCCGCTTATTTATCTCCTCATCCTGGAGATTATCCATCAGGGCTTTGAAATTCAAAGTGGCAAGTTGCTCCGGGGTGGCCCCCGCCATCTCCAATGCCTTGGAAGCTGTTTGCTCTATCACATAAGCAAAGAGGGGTCCAAAATCCGCCAAATACTCGGGAGTCTTTTTGAAAGCCTCCAGAGTACCTTCCAGCATCAACCCCAGGAAATGTTGACCCCGCGGAGACAAGAAATATTCCAGGCGTTGATCTCGAGCCCCCAGAACGAACGCGCGGTTCTGAGCTTCCATAAGTATCCTCTTCCAACCCCGCCTGGCTTCCCTGTAGTCTCTTTCATAACCAGCTTTGAACTTGACTAAGCTTTCGTGGCTCTCCTTTGTGGCTCTCGACAACTCGGAGGCCAAGGACGCTCTCTCCACCTCCACCTGAGCTAATTTATCTTTCAAGATCAGCGATCTCCGCTTCAGCTTTACTCAGACGCTCTACTACCCCGGCGACATCATCATCACGCTTGGCGATGTCCGCCTGTTCCTTCTCCCGTTCTTTCTCAGCCATTCTCGTAGTCATGAAGGCATTAACAGCCCCCCACATCCCTGACTCCACCTGCAAGAAGATAAAATGGGTTCCGAACAAAACCGTAAAAAGGTTAGTAATTTAAAAAAAAATTCTTAATAAGGAGCATAACATGCAGGATACCTGAAGAGCCAACCGGCAGAGCTGAGTAGCTAAAGCCGGTCGGGTCAGCTTCCCCATCTTCTCTTGGTCCTTCGAGTGGACACGAGCTATCAAGGCGTCAATCAATTCCTGCCCCGATAAGCTCGAAATCGGTCCAGGAACAAGATCCTCTGGTTCGTCAGTCCGAGGGCATTGCAGCTTTGCCCTTACCCTTTCCACCGGCAGAGGGGAGAACCTTGGAACCACCAGCTGACTTCTTCGCTGGCCCTTTGCCCTTGTCCCCAGCAGGAGTGAGAATCTTCACACCACCAGCAGACCTCCTCGTTGGCTCTGAGGACTTGCCAGTCTTTTTCAGGCTTTCCTGTCTCTCCTTCTCACCCATAGAGATCAGGGAACCTCTCTTCTGCTTCTTCGTAAGATCAGCAAGGGTGGCATCGGGAGCCGAATCAGGTGAAGGAACCTCATCAGTAATATCCACGACTTGGATATCTTCTTCACGGGTGCCAGTGACATCACCAACGCTGGAGTGTCTACCCCTGCGAACAAGGGCCCCCGCATCAACTTCCTCCGCATCAAAGGGGCGCGAAGCTTCCACATTCCTCTCTGGGATCTCAACTACAGGGGGAATAGGGATCAGTTCGGACCCAGCAGGTTGCTCCGAGGGACTTATTCCGGAAGCAGAACCGCCCGAGCCATGTGCTCCGCGGCCAGCAAGAGAAGGGGTGTCAGGCAAATTGTCCCCACATTTCGATCTCCAAGACATATCTGCAAACCAAAATTTCACACCATTAAAAGCAGGGTAACAAGAGCTAATGTATTTTCTAATGTATATTTTTTACCTATTGATCTCTCTGGATACAGGGGAAACAGACCATTATATGCCAGAGAGGAATTGTTCTCGGCCAGGTACCTACAGTCTAGAGGGTGGGCCTTATTCATAGCATTAAGGTGAGCTATAATATTCTGGTCACGAGTAGAAGGGACTTCGGAAGAGGCTGGTTTATAAGTAGTGCGACTTGTATGCCATTCCAGCGCCGAAGCACCATAATCGCGCCAGTTGCCGAAAGGGGTGCGCACATAACAATAATATTTCAGGAAACCCTTATCGAAAGAATTCAGAGAGGAAAGGAAGGTGGTAGGATATTTCGGGTGAGCAGCAAAGCTATACAGGGGATTGCCCTGCATGCGGAGAGTCTGGGTCTGACAGAACAATTTGGCGGTGTCCCCAACACCGTGAGCTCGACACAAAACATGAAAGGCATATAATCTCCTAATGGCAGAAGGAGCGACTTGGAAAAAGGGGATGTGAAAATAGTTACAAACATCAACCAGCAGAATAGGAGGAGGGAGTCTCAAACCAGCATCTATTTGAGCTTTCCAAACAACTATCACCTTGGGATGACGAAGGCTTTCAGGAGGCGTTGAATCCTTACAAAAGGCCTCGAATTTTAAACCATCAGGACGCCTACATTTGCTTTTCAATTTTTCCACCTCCGCGACACTAAGGCGGGATGGAGGAATACGTTTGGGGGGTAGGCGGGGCTTTTTCCCTTTTCTCCTAGGTGGAGAAGGAGGGGGTGCAGTTTGAGATTCGTCAGAAGTAGAGGGGGAAGGAAGATTTTCAGGATCTGGCCGCGTTGGGGAGGAAGATGAAGGGTCTTGGGCAGAAGGAGAGGGCGAGCGAGAGGGATGAGGGGCGGAGGTGCAGGCCATGATGGGAGATGCCAACCCTAGGGTTTCTAGCACGCTCAATCAGAGCACCAACAGTTATACCACTACACTACGATTAAATACAAAATTGCAGTGAAGAGGATACACGAGTTACCTAGACCGGAAAAAGATGGACGGTAAAACCTGGAGCGGAAGGGTCGTGGGAGAATGCCGGAACAGTGAGGAAATCGCCGGAAAATGCAGAAAATTCGCTCGGAAAACTTGGAGAAGAAGAATAGTGAAAAAAGGGGAGTTCGAATCGGCTAAGTAAGATTGTACGCGGGTAACCACCAGCACGCGGGATGAACGGCACGTGGCATAAGGAAGAAATCAACGGATGGGAATTAGGACGCAAAAGTTTAAAAAGTAACCTCGGGCACGGGGAAAATACTGTAGACTGGGCAGACATTTAATGCGGATGACGTCATCCACGCGGGCGAATCCTCTGACTAGTTGCACCTCTCCAGAGTGAACTAGCCAGGCCAGGGAGCGGGAGTAACAAAAATGCCAGAGAACAATTTACAGGGTCTCTTTTTACTCTCATAATGTCAAAATGTCAAAATGCTTATGTCTTTATGATTTACAGGGGCCAAGGAAAATAACAAAGCTTTGATGCTGATAACACACCACTGGTTGAACGCGAAGAATACCCGGTTCAACCAGACTAGAGGGGGGAGTGGTTGGTGAGGAGCAATATATGCAGAGTAGGGAGAGAGTACAAATCAGAGGAACCACTCTCATCAGAGGAGCCGTATGGGTCAGAAGAACCATTTATACCAGAAGGATTTCATCCATCAGAGGAATGACTCTAGCCAGAGGAGTCATCCGCACCAGAGAAGTCATTCTTGACAGAGGAGCCCTCTCCTCCAGAGAAATCATCTGCGCCGGAAAAGTCACCATCGTCAGGGAGGTCATCGTCATCAGAAAAGTCAACTCCATCAGAGAAGTCACTACCGCCAGAGGAGACGCCCTTGCCAGAGAAGACGTGTTTATCAGAGGAGTTCTTCATGACAGAGAAGACGTGTTTACCAGAGGAGTCCCTCATGCCAGAGATGTCAATATCACCAGAGAAGACGCCTTCGCCAGAGAAGACATTTCCATCAGAGGAGCCAATAAACGCGCGGGAAGGTCTCCCGCGTATTATCGAAATTACCAACGTACCCTTCCACCACGCAGGACGCATGCACCGAAGATGTTTTTACTATTTTACCCCTCCGCTTGTAAATCTATAAATAGGGCCCGAGCTCGTGTATTATTTCTTACGCTATCTCTTATACAACAGTCATTTTTCTCTCGTATTAAGTTTCCGATCATTCTACTTCGCTCCTTCCGATCAGTCCCAATAGGTATAGTTTACTGTTTCATCGTATAGTTTTAGGTGTTGGTTTCGTTAAACACCAACTGGCGCCGTCTGTGGGAAACAATGGGCTAAGGCGTGAGAATTCCACCCCCTGCGTGTGCAGATCCGAAATCGTCGCCGGATTTGCATGCGTAGGTCCCAATTGCGCCATCATTCGGATGTTTCAAGTTATTGTAGATCAGTTTTTATGTTTTCGTGCAAATTTACTTACAAGTTCGGGAGATCTGCGTTCAATTGTGTTTTTGTGCATGGGGAAAAGGTGGCGACGGTTATGAATTATGAATTAGGGAAAATTTACGTTTCTTCACTGTGGATCGGGGTAATTATGGGCAAACGTGAGTTTCCTTTGGAGAATGGAGAGATTATTAGTAGATCTAACGGTTTTATCGGTGAATTATGGAATTTTAGCTCTGTTTTTGCTTAATGATTGGCTCTGTGTTGGGAATTTGTGGGTTTGCAGCGATAGGATGTTAGTTAGCACTCCATTTTGGTTATGATTGGGCTTGCGTGGTTGATCTGTGAGCGTTTTTTGTTCGCGGATGGTGCTTATCAGTATTTTCCATGTTTTTATGGTTAATCCTCGTGTTTTATCGATGGATCGGGGAATAGTGTTTTGTCTTCGTTACGATGAGGCTGATACTGTTAATTTACTGGTATTTTTCATTTAAGAAGGATGTTTATCAGTGTTTCCATGGTTTCTATGGTTAGTCTTCGTTGTGCTTGGGCTCGTGTGGTTAAATCTGTGGGTCTTCTTCGTTTGAGGCTTGATAATTACCGTTACTTCCTTTGCCTGGATGACAAATCTTCGTTCTATATCGTTGGATCGGAGTTGCTGCCCTGTTTTTGTTATGTTGGCTCGTTATTATTATTATTATTATTATTATTATTATTATTATTATTATTATTATTATCCTTATTATTATCCTTATTATTATTATTATTATTATTATTATTATTATTATTATTATTATTATTATTATTATTATTATTATTATTATTATTATTATTATTGTTGTTGTTGTTGTTGTTGTTATTATTATTATTGTTATTATTATTATTGTTATTATTATTAGGGATAATTGCGTGAAAATACACAAACTTTGCCAAAAATCCATATTTGACGCGAAGTTGTTGTTGAAATAGAAATTTTATTAGAAAGGAAAAAAAGAAAGACAAGAGCAGTCTTAAACACCCGCGAGAAACCACGGGTAAACGAAAACAAACACCCAAACTATGAGAAAATATTTAGAGATTCATCCTCATCCAAAGAGTCGTCGTCGTCCAACATATCTCCCCATCTTTTAGAAACCACCGCCGACATAGCTCGAGCAACGTTGGAAGAAGAATGAATCACAAAATTTTGTAGAATCGCACCTCCATCCTGAGCATGTTGGACTTTATTCAAGAACTCCACTGGCACAATATGTGCTCATGCGCCCTGCAAAACGGCACCATCCGCATGACTCTTACTCATATCCATACCATTCTTGATTATACGCCGGAGCCGGTGCTTTATAGAGGAATCAGAAACCCTCCCCTTCTTGGTAGAACCCTTTGGGCGCCCACGGCCGCGAGGTATGGGAGAATCCTCCTTCATCGCCTTTCCTGGCATCACCACCAAAGCTAGATCCGATTGCGGGACCTGAAGCATAGTCTCCGCAGAGGAAGACGACCCAAGTTGGGCCTCAGGGAGGACCTGATGCAGAAACACCGCAGAAGAGGGAGACCTGGGTCGGGCATCAAGAACAGGCTGCCCACCAGAACCCGTCGGAAATGGTTCCCGAGGTGAAAGGGACGCCGAGGGGTGAGGATCCTCAAACGGCCCCTTAGGCAAAGGCTGCGTGTCATGTCGCTCTGGAGTATCCGCTTCCTCTTCAACCGAAAATTCCCCCTCCTCAACATCGAGACCAGCAAATTGATTTTTTCCCGTGGCCAGAGACTCCTGCTGCTCTTTAGGCTTCCAGTTACTAACTTTAGCAGGAGGCTTGAAAGTATTCAACACCTGTTTGCTGACTTCCTTCGCTGGCATATTGGCATCCTTGTTCGTCCCCTGATTATTGCCTTCCTTAGTTGGAGCCTGCTTGGAATCATTACCATCGGCATTGATTTTAAGCCGCTTGCATTCATCGAGAACGTGGCCTGTTATTTTGCATAGAGAGCAGTAGCGAGGCAAATGTTCATAGACAAATTCCACATAAAAGGAAGTAATATCGCAATCAATTGTCATAGAGTCAATTAAAGGAAGAGACAAATCAATCTCAACAAGCAATCGAGCAAAACTTCCCACTTCCCGATTTGCCGAAGCGCCATCCAATTTGATAGGAAATCCTAACGTACGTCCCATGGCTGCAAAAACCTCTGGGTGCCAATATTCAGCGGGCATATTATATATGCGAACCCAAACTTGACTGAGGGAAGAAATCTCCTTATGAGGATCAAAGTTGCGAGTCCATTCACGCAATCGAAGTGAGCCAGAAGAAAGATCCCAAACCGTTTTGGCCTTGGCTATGTCTTTGTCTTGTTGCGTTCCGAACTTCAGCGTGAAAAATCCTTTTCCCATCGGAATCAATTGCCAACCATTTTTCAGGTTCCATAAACGTTGCAAGTCGGATTTGATGTCTTGTGTAGATCTCGGTTTGTCACCCTTTTGTAGGAAAAGTCGCCCAATAGCGGCATGCTTAAAGCCCTCCAAGTTCTCATCAATGAGGGCCTTAGGGATGGTGAGTGAGAAACCGCTCCCCGTTCTCTCGGAATTCAGCGAAGTGAATTTGTGGATGAGTAAATCAGGCTTCCGCTGAGACGATGTATGAAGCAGAGATGCAAAGGTCCTTTTCGTAGCCTTAGCAGACCCACTGTCTCCAGTATCCGCGATCGGCGCAACACTTGTGTGAACAGCCTTTGGCGTCGGTGTGGTAGCCGCACTTTGTGCCTGAAAACCAGAAAAGTTGGCTCCATGGTTCGCATCTCTCACCAGATGGGAGTTCGGGGAGAAGTTGTTAGAGATAGGAGGGAAATCAAAACGTGAAGGCAAGGCCGCCGAGGAGTTCGGGGCTGCGAGAGCCTCCGGCGCCGTCATCAGGAGATCGCCACTTTGAGCAGCTGAGCCGTGAGCGCCGGTGGAAGTCCGGAGTCGCGGCCTGCCGGAGAAGAGCCCTCGCGGTGGGGAGTCTGGATCGGAAGGCGCGGCGTGCTATCAGCGCCGCCGTCCGAGCAGATGAGAGCAGCTGCGCCTTGAACGCCGGTGGAGGGCGGCGTCGTCGGTGACGATCTGCTGCTGCTGCGAGGAGCGGAGGGCCGATCTGCTGCTGCTGCGAGGAGGGCCGATCTGCTGCTGCTGCGAGGAGTGCGGCGTCGTCGGTGACGCAACGGCCAAGGAGAAGCCGGGGAGGGGGAGATGGCACCGGCGTGGCTCCGCACACGCACAGTTGGTCAAAAAGCTTGTGCTTTCATTTTTCGCGTGGGGGACAAAAGCTCCCTACTTTTTCAATCTATTTGACGCGAAGTTAGGATTTTACATTTTAATACACCAACTTTTGTTGTTGTCCAAATTTGACACGACTTAATTCTTAAAAATTCAAAAAACAACCCATTTTTGTAAATAATTATACAAAGACCCACTTATGTTATTATTTGGGACATTTAAACCAAAACAAGATATTTCCTTATGATGTTTTCTTTTAATCTTTAATTCGCGCCTAAAATGGTTTAAAAGAAAACATCATAAGGAAATATCTTGTTTTGGTTTAAATGTCTCAAATTATAACATAAGTGGGTCTTTGTATAATTATTTACAAAAAGGGGTTGTTTTTTGAATTTTTAAGAATTAAGTCGTGTCAAATTTAGACAATAACGAAAGTTGGTGTATTAAAATGTAAAATCCTAACTTCGCGTCAAATATGAATTTTTGGCAAAGTTTGTGTATTTAGGTGCAATTTTCCCTTATTATTATTATTATTATTATTATTATTATTATTATTATTATTATTATTATTATTATTATTATTATTATTATTATTATTATTATTATTATCAAATAGTTAGTGAAAGATTAGTAAAAGTAATCATAATGCATAAACACTACCCTTTTAGTCTTTTACACCACCTTTTTCAGCTTTCTTAGTCTCCGTGCCGAACCCCAACTGAGAGTTTTTTTGGTGGACGGAGGGAGTAATTTTTTTTGGGCTGGAGGGTGGGTGGGGGGTTAGCGGTCAGAAAATCAAAATTTTCTGTCATATATACTTTTTACATTTAGTTTTAGTCATATTTGTTTACATTTAATTTTAGTCAATTACGTAATTTGGATGTAGATTGTTTAAGGCCCTTTTTGTATCATCGAATTTGTCTTTAATTTTTTTCTTTAAATTTGATTTAATTTATTAATTTTTGGAACTATATATATATATATATATATATATATATATATATATATAGGGTTAGGTTATATTGAGAAGCTCAAATGTGTTGAGAAGTTGAGAAGCAATTTAATAGATGAACATGCCAATTAGTTTTTATGAACACGAGTTTGATCTGGGGTTCGATCATTGGCGATGACGTATTTTTTAACAAATTAAATAGATTCGTATGTTCGTTAGTTATATTTGGTATCTTCAAAGAATTTATTGATATAGGGTCTAATTACCATGTTCATCAAAATGTACTAAGTGGTTCATCTATCACATTGCTTCTCAATTTCTCAACATATTTGAGCTTCTCAATTGAACCACTCCCTATATATATATATATATATATATATATATATATATATATATATATATATATATATGAGTTTTGATATGCTGAGCGACTAAAGGTGAGCGACTATGTGGGCGACAATCCTAATCAGCATTTCTTTATTAATTTTTTCCACACGCTTATAAAATCAAAATTTGTTGTCTTATAGAGTATTATTGATTCAAGATTTAAGAACCCTTGCTCCCTTGTTTTACAAGCAAAATGGTCGATAAAATGAAATCAGAAAATCATCTATTTTTTCATGTCAAATTGATGAATAAAAAAAGCAACAATGGTTGCTTTGCAAATTTGGATAGTTTCAAACTGCTTCGCAAAGTCTGAGAGAAGAGAGCAAGCAAAGGTTCTCATTATTTCTGTCGATGTTAATTTTTGTCTAATTTGAAATCCAAGTAAAAATTGAATGATCTGAATACACATAGGAGAAGATCCGTTGTAGACACAATTGGCGCAAGGAAACAAAAATCAAGAAGAAAAAATAATTAATGAATTGGGAACAACAATTGGGAAAAAAAGAAAACAACGTGAGAAAGATGGAAACAACAATTGGGTAAGTTATACAGAGAGAGAAAAAGAAAGAGATAACAATTGGGTAAGTTGGGAAGAGAGAGAAAGAAAGAGATGGGAGAAAGATAAGCGAGTGAAAAAAATATTAAAAAGTGCTGATTAGGATGAGTGCTCACGGATTCGCTCACCTTAATCGCCCAGCGCATCAAAACATTATATGAGTTTTGATATATATATATATATATATATATATATATATATATATATATATATATAGATATGGTTGGGTTCATGTGGATCTCTATGCTTATAATAGATCCGTAGATCCAAATCTAGACCACACATTTATGACATGTGGCGCATCAAGATGCATAAAGGCATTTCAAGGCAAAATCTGGAGAGGGGTAAAATTGGAATGTAATTTTCGAAATTAAAAAAAAAAAATTAGATTTTCTCAAAATAGGTATATTTTAGATGCATAAAGTTTCATACGGGAATGCATGAACTTTCATATAAAAATGCATAAAGTTTTATATAAAAATGCATAAGATTTCACCACACCCCTGAACCCCACCCCACCCCACCCCAGAATCCCACCCCCTACCCCCCACCCCCCACCCCCCTCCCAAATTTTTTTATTTTTTTATTTTTTTAAAAACTGATTTTCTGACCGCTGACCCACCCCTACCCCCCACCCCCCACCCACCCCCCACCAATTTTTTTATTTTTTTTATTTTCTCAAAAACTGATTTTCTGACCACTGACCCCCCACCCAATTTTTTTTTGAAAAACTGATTTTTACATGCATAAATAAATTACATGTTTTACATGCATATATTTTCACACAAAAATGCATATACTTTCACACAAAAATGCATTACTTTTTCTGAAAAAATATAATTTTTTTGGGCTGGAGGGTGGGTGGGGGGTTAGCGGTCAGAAAATCAGTTTTTAAAAAAAAAAATTTGTTGGGGGGGTGGGTGGGTGGGGGGTGGGTGGGTCAGCGACTCAACAATCAGAAAATCTGTTTTGAAAAAAAAAAATTAGGGTGAGGGGTGGGGGTGGGTGGGGGGTCAGTAGTCAGAAAATCAGTTTTTTTTTTAAAAAAAAAAAATTGGGTGGGGGGGTTTGGGGTGGGTGTGGGTGGGGTGGGGGTGGGGCAGTGGTGGGGTGGCGAAACTACCAGATTTATTAAAATGAAATGCATTTTTTGTATAATTTAATGCATTTTTATGTGAAAACTTTATGCATTTTTGTTTGATTTTATATGCATGTGAAACATACCTATTTTTGGGGGGTGGTAATGGGGAGGGTTGGGGGGTGGTGTGGGCTGGATTGGGGGGGTGGTGCGGGGTGGGGTGGTGAAAATACCAAAACTGTAAAAATCAAATGCATTTTTCTGTTCAAAGTTATGCATTTCATGTGAAAACTTTATGCATCTTCGTGGAAAACTATATGCATCTAAAATATATCTATTTTGAGAAAATCTAAAAGAAATATATATATTTTTTTAATTATTAAATCCAAAAATTACATTCCAATTTTACCCCTCTCCAGATTTTGCCTTGAAATGCCTTTATGCATCTTGATGTGCCACATGTCATAAATGTGTGGTCTACATTTGGATCTACGGATCTATTATAAGCATTGAGATCTATATGATCCCATTCCTATATATATATATATATATATATATATATATATATATATATTAATTTATCAAATTTTGGCCCGACCTGCCTGGCGGCCCGTATAGGGCCGGGCTGGGCTTCATTGTTCGAGGCCCGTTGAAATTTTGGGCTGGCCCGACCCGGCCCAAAAAATTGCCTAGGCCCGCTGGGTTAGGCTGGGCCGGCCCGGCCCGCAAGGTTTGACAGCCCTACCCATGAACAATACACTAAACATTCACTTCATAAAAAAATTGAAAATGAACCGACCTTGACCAATTTTCTTGATGAAAACCCAATTTTTAGGATGTCATAGTCATCCTGCTCCGCATTGGATGAAATTTATAAGCTCGTCTGTCAAAAAATGATAAACCAATTAACGATTGACTAGCGTATTTGCTGAATTCAAAATGCCATCATCCCGCACCAGTTCATCGTTCTCGTCTCCAAATAGTTGATATTTTGGAAGAGCTAGCGTTTTCATGAAAGCAAGAATGAAGATAGCAAAACTCTCAAACTATACTCAAATAAGTTGAATCGCATATTACAATTTATGCATATCATTTTAACTGTACTATGGTATGATTGATAGATAATAATTACTCCATCCGTCCACGATAAGTGTGGTGTGGATAGGAGGGCACGAGTTTTAAGAAAATAGTGTGGGAGATGTGTATAAAGTAGAGAAAGAGTCCCACCAAAGTTGAATTGTTAGTTAATTAATAAATGATATATGAGATGAGTTTTTTGTAAATATTGTGTGTGAATGAGGTAAAAGTATAAATGTATATTTCCTAAAATGGAAAGACCACACTTATCGTGGACGGAGGAAATTATAGTTATCTTTATTTAAAAACAATGCCTCAATATAATAAATAAATATATTAAGTATCTTTAAACTAAAATACACATCTGTGGCACAAATATATTACCATTAGACGTAATTCATGAATTGTTTAAATTTAATCTATACCATTATTAAAAAAAATTATCCTCAAGGAATTTTACCAAAAAATTAAATATTCCCTGACACAACGAAGTTGAGGCATAGTTCTTTTTGAGCCGTCCCAATGTACTTGAGTTGTTTATTCTTCTTTTTCGGGCAAAAATCTTATTTAACTCAATTAATCTTTTTGGCTCTCATCTCTAACTCGTCACTCACACTCTTACTTTCTCTCTCTCTATTCTCGAACAAATCCCTCCTTCTCCATCTCTCTATCTTTTTGCACTGGACGACCTTTTGTGACTTATTTCATTGCGATCAAATGCAAACGGCGATGTCGTAGTTTGAGACGCACTACAAGAAAATGCGGTCCAAACAACCAAATTTTCAGTAGCAAAACACAAAAAATGATTGTTAATAGATGCAACGATCGATTTAACGATTGTTTGTATGTGTTGTTGTTTGTATCGTCGTTTTCGACGTTAACGGTAGTTTTTTTCGATAGTTACGTTAACAACCATTTTTTAAAAAACAACCACCATTTTTTTGGTATTTAAATACTGTATTTTCGTCGGATATTTATGACATAACAAAAGTATAACGATCGAACGTACAGTCATTAGATAACGATCGTTTCATTTCGATCGTTGATTGTCCTTGCTATTTAACGATCGTTTCTTAGACAGTCGTTAGTTAACGACTGACATTTATTTTTAAATATACATTTATTTTTAAAGTAGTTTTCGATCGTTAAATAAAAAATTATGCTTTTTTATTATTATTATTTTATTTTTCTATTTTGTTTAACAAAATAAGTAACACGAAATCAAACTACAACAATAGCATTGAAAATCCAAAATGCATAAAAGTAGCAAATATGTCCACAAATTTAGACATTCATGATAAAAGTATTCAAAGTATGTATCTAGTAGTGTCTAAATAAAACGAACTAATCAAAGGTTAGGGTGAGACTGATCGTAGGCATTCAAGGAGGAAGGTCGATATATCTGCATGAGGTGCATGATTTGCATCTACATCTCCTCAATCTTATGGTTTATATCCTCATTTTTCCGTTTTCTTTACTCTAGCTCCTCAGTCAATGTGGCGAGCTTAGCCTAAAGAGCAAGTGAGTGAGGAACTTGGGAGGTGCTAGTGGACTGCGTGCTAGATCCGCCGGGGGAAGATATGATCTTCGACATCATCATACCTAACCCCATGATGCGCCCCTTAAGTCAAGAGTCACGACTTCGCGAAAGATGCGATCCACGTATGATGATGCGAAAGAATGGTGGCAGCGCCTCAGGGGATTAGGGTTTGAGAGAGAAAGGGAGTGCAAAAGTAAGAAAAGAGAGAGACTGTGTTTTTTACATACAAGAAAGAAGGGGCCACTACTACAAAATTTCACATACATAACACTTCATACATAACGGTTTTTTTAAAAAACCGTTATGTATGAGCGCATTTTCTAGAAAAGACAACGGTTTTGAAGAAATCCGTTATCTATGTAGTGTTATCCATAACAATAGATAACAGTATGATGTAATCCGTTATCTTTTAGCGTTATCTATTAGTTACATACATAACGGTTTATCCAACCGTTAAGCCAACCGTTATCTATTAACACTTTTTTACAACAGTTTTTTTACCGTTAAGAAATGCGCCTCTCAATACTGTTATGTATTAACATTATTTTTTTTCTTTTTTTAATAAAGTTTTTTTTAATTGTTATACTTTAGGTAAAATTCGAAACCTAACTCCAAATATGATTTTCAAGCTTCTGCTCCAATACTCCTAACACACCCGCCGCCTCCCCCCGGTGACGCCGCGCCGGACGACGCTGCACGAGCAACCGGACGCCGGTGCCAGTGAGTCAGTGACCGCCCCTGCCCCCACCCACCCTGCATCGCGTTGCCTCTGACGCCGCTCTTCTCGCAGCAGCAGATCGAGCGGCGGAGCACCCTTCTCCCCTCCACCGAGCACGAGCAGACCACCCCTCTCCTTCGCCGACGCCGCTCTTCTCGCAGCAGCAACAGCAGATCGGGCGTTTTGCTTCTCCGTCTGACACCTACCACACCCGTCTCTCTCTCTCCGTCCGTTAGGCCTAGCAGCTGTCGCCGGTCGAGCTCTCAATCGCAGACCCTAGGAGCCGCCGATGTCGCCGCCGCCTTCTACAATAGCCACCACCAAGGTAGAATCCCTAATTATTCATCCCTTACGCAAATCTCATTCCAAATCCCTAATTTTTGAACTTTGTTGGTAACAATATGATTTAGATTAGGGCTTTTGCTCGAATTTTTTAAATTATCTGAAGCTATTTTGCTCAAATTTTTTAATTTTGTCAAGCTATTTTGCTCAAGTTTTTGAATTATCTCTTTGTTATTCGATTTTCCTCAATTGTAAGAATGAAACACGTTCTCATACATAATCACTTTCATTTCTTCATACTGTTACTGAGACCAGTCTGATTACAATGTTTCTTCGGAGATCAAATCTAGTTTGGATGAGGTTGAAATCAAAACTTGAGAAAGAAAGGTGAGATGAAGATTATTTGGACAGTCACGTTGTCAGCATAGTTTACACATCATAGCTACCTATTTAGCATTACCTGAAACATTATTTGTTTTTTCTATTCTTTGTTTTCTTTTTCTAATTGCTGCATTTGTTAATCTTTCTAGGAAAGAAGAGTAACAAATGACAAGTTCTCATTTCCCATATACTTGTGCTATATGGTTTATGCTCCTCTTTACATTGCTGGACCAATCATTAGCTTCAATGCATTTGCCTCGCAGGTTTGTTCTGGCATTCACCCTAACTTAATGAGGTCTTAATTTGCTCAAAAATAGCACCAAATCAATCTGTATTTTTATACATTGTGTTCCAAATGAATATTTTTACTTGAATATCCATTTTGTTTTTTAACTTGATAGCATTGGGGTACATGTTACATAGTGATTTGTCATTAAAAGGTTCCTTCATACACTAATCCCCTTTGTTAACCAGAAGAGTAGGACATGGATACTTAAACAAAAGAGTAATGTAGTACAACTGCTCAATGCCAAATTCTCTTCAACACATGGTGAATTTGCTTGTACCATTTTCTTTTGTTCTTTCCTTTATTGCCTATGTTTAATTTTAATATTCCCAAATTAACACATGTTTTTTTGCACAAACCGTATCCTACAATTATGAATGGTTTCTTTAGAAGGTATTTATAAATATATTTTCAAATTTCTGGCAGTTGGATTCTCCCCAGAACATATACTCATCCCGAGATATTGCTTGGTATGGATTCCGATGGGTTTTTTGTCTTTCACTAATGGAAGTCATGACACAGTTCTTTTACTATAATGCCTTTGCTATTAGGTAAGCATTTAAATTTATAGCTATTTATAACAAGGCGGTATTAAACTTTATACATTGAGAAATTGAATTATTGTCTGCAGTGGTTTGTGGAAACAATTGTCTCCAATGGACATCTTTATCATTGGATATGGTGTA
Organism: Salvia miltiorrhiza; assembly: GCF_028751815.1. Classification (NCBI taxonomy): domain Eukaryota; kingdom Viridiplantae; phylum Streptophyta; class Magnoliopsida; order Lamiales; family Lamiaceae; genus Salvia; species Salvia miltiorrhiza. Next base: position 36,866,466 of record NC_080388.1, read on the forward strand.
AGTTCTGCTCTTAATATGCTTTGGTTCTCCTAAAACTGAAAGCAGTTCTACTTCTGTGAATACCTACTTCTACTGTATTCTAGCTGTTGAAATTAGTCTTTGTAATTGTGAAATGTGGAAAAATCTAATTAACTTATGAAGAGTTCCTAGCTGCTTATCACTTAATGTGATTTGAATACGAATTCCATCATGTGTGTGTCTCTTTCTGGAAAGTTGAGTAGCATCTGACTTAGAAGTGGGCATGGCTCAAACTCTTATGCTGGGTACTAAAGGTGGAACTGCAGTGCTTAGTAATTGCTTTCTCTTCACTTGGCCATTCTTACATCTTCTCCTGCTCTATTGACTTGTATACATTATTTTTTTCTGGATGAAGTTGTTTGCTGATATTTTATTGTTTAGGTATTGGAAGTTGTCTCTAATGGTTTCATCCTGACAAATCTTCTCATCCTCAAGCTCACCAATCTTTTGTTAAGTTGAATAAAGCATTTAAAGATTTACAGGATCCTGAGAAGGTGAGGTTTGTTAAACGTTTATGGCTTTGTAATAACATTTTGATTTTTATTTTATTTTATTTTATTTATCTCTGCTTCTATCTGTGCTGTGCTTGTGAATAGTTTGGTACATGCGTTGAACCGCTGGAAATTTAATTGATTCGGAAATAAAATGCTTCTTATTCGTTGTCACTTGCCTAAACCTCTGGACAAAGTGGAAGACTTTTTGTGCTTATATGCTTCTAACTACACAGGAAATGAGAGAAGTACATTAGTGTTGCAGAATCTCATAAATTAATGCATTGTATAAAGCTAGTTTTTGCCTCTTTGCTTACGAATAACTAAAACCATATGCATGTTTCTTGATGTTTTAAGTATATGATTTTTAATTAATCTTTGTATCTTAATCTATTACCATTTTTTGTAGCGAAAAGCACTAGATGACAAGTTAAAGGAAAAGGAGGAACGAGAAGCATTTCAGGTACCAGTATCTCCATGATATGATAGTCTGTTAGACACCTCCTGCTGTTTATACTTGCAGAAAAATGTTCTATATTTGCAGATAGAGCTGAAAGCAATGCGTGAAGCTGCTCAATGGAGACGTCTTCAAGGTTTAGCATCTTCTGTAAATTCCTTGGTGTTGCTTGCATGTGATGGGCTTGAAGCTCTGAACAGACTGAAGTAATATAATTATTCATTAATTGCTTGGCGTCTATATTGTTTGTTTGCTAGGGGAGCAGGTGGGAACTCAGATTTCAGTGATGAAATGGGCAATGAACTTAGCTAAATGAGTGCGGCACCTGGGCTAAGGTGATTTTCGTGCCCAATCTTTTTTTTGTTGTCTGCTTTTTAGATTAAATGTGCCTTATACTTCATGTATCCATCTATGTCTTGCATGCTGCCATATGTTTTGGTGTAACTGTAGGTTCTTGAATCGGGCAGCGCTGAAGAGTCTAGATGAGTTTGGAATAGAAGGTTCCATGATAAGTCCATGGAAAAGATGCTGCTATTTGGGCGATATTAAGAAGCTGGTGCTTGTATGGTGGGAGAATTGTTAGACAGAAATGTATGTGATGTTTACTACATGCGCATGTAGTAAAACATGTATTAACAGGCAACTTGTGTAGCTCGAATTGTTGGATGCTATGTTATATATGCTAATATTATCTTGTCAATCTTATTTTATTATTTGAATTTTTCTTATTGATTTTTAGATATAAATAAAAGAAAAAATTGAGAATAAATGAAAAATATGCGGAAAACTGTCATCTAATACATGTAAAACTGTTATCTATAATGAAAAAGACAACAAAATAAAAGTCATGTATTCTAATTAAAGATAACGGTTAAAATCGTTATAAAAACTGCAAAAATCGTTATAAAAAGTGCAAAAAATCGTTATAAAAAGTGCAAAAAACCGTTATGTATTCTATCAAAGATAACGGTTAAAACCGTTATAAAAAGTGCAAAAAACTGTTAACTATGATAAAAAAAAATTAATACATAACGGAAAAATCTTAATACATAACGGTGAAAAACCGTTATGTATTCTATCAAAGATAACGGTTAAAACCGTTATAAAAAGTGCAAAAAACTGTTAACTATGATAAAAAAATAAATAAAAAATTAATACATAACGGAAAAATCTAAATACATAACGGTGAAAAACCGTTATGTATACCCTTTATAGATAACGGATGCGTACTGTTATGTATGACGCATCGTACCGTTATCTATGCTACTATACATAACGGTTTTGAAACCGTTGTGTATGACGTATAGAATAGATAACACCACTATACACAACGGTTTTTTTGCTCATAGATAACGGATTTTATCCGTTATCTATGAGCGTTTTTCTAGTAGTGGGCGGAGTCATTCTGTCCAAAACATTTATTTTAATTATAATTTATTGAAATTATGTTTGGGGAATAACTAGTGATTTTCACTATTTTGTATGACTAATCTAAAATTCGCCTCAAATTATTATTACGGCTTTTAGGACCCATTTGTAAATGTATTGTGGAATAAAATTATATTATTTAGTTAATATAATAACAATTAATTGTCTAGAGTAATTTTCAAACTATTTTTCTAAAAATATAAACTATTGCAATCAGAGTTATACGTAAAAATACTTAAATATCTTCTTACATGAATAAAGCTGGATAAGATGGTGCCTTGAAAAGATTTTTCCAGACGCTCTAGGGTTTTTCTAGGGTTCTGAGAAAAGAGTCGTTCGCAGCCGCACGCGAGAGTTTCTTCTATCTGGTGAAGGGATAGTGAGTGAGTTTGAGCATTGTTCTGATCTAGGAGAGGGATTGGACATGGATCCCGAGGAAATCCAACGACTTGTGGATCAACTAAAATTGGCAGAAGAGTCGGATAAATCTAATGTGGCTCTCACTGCCACGCTTACGGAGAACCTACGAAGCAGTACTAAATTATGTCTAGTGGGAAGAATCTTCACTTGCAAGCAAATAAATCGTGATTTATTGCTCTCACAGTTACTGATTATTCTTTAGACGCAACAAAGGGTTGATGTGGAGATTGTGGGGCCCAATCTCTTTATTGCACAGTTCAACTCTATTATGGACAAGAAGCATGCGTTACACGATGGCCCTTGGCACTTTTTTCAAGGATTTGTTGTCTTTTGCTGAGATAGAGGGTTTTCAAAACCCTTCAGAAGTTAAATTTGAGACATTTACGGGATGGATCCAATGCCATAACCTGCCCGTGGAATGTATGCATCTGAATGTGGTGAGACGAATATGCGAATAGATTGGAACAGTTATTGAAATTGATATGGGAGTAGGGGGCTGTGCATGGGACGTTTTGCAAGAGTTAGGGTTTGTTGGAGCCTAAACAAACCTCTCCAACGCTTCGTGCGTTGACTGCTTGACGACGCAATGGAGGGCTCTATTATTCTTCTTTTGTATGAGAAGTTACCAAAATTTTGTTTTAAATGTGGAAAGATCGGCCATCTGCTACGTTTTTGCGAGGAACATACAAGGGGTAATAAGGAATTGAAATATGGTACATGGCTTATGGCACCAAAGGCATTCGAGGCTTGTAGGAGGGTCAGTCCCCATATGATCCTGGCAACTGGAGGAGCCTGTTCCTCGAGTCAGAGTCGTGGAGAGAGTGGTGACTCGACAAGACTGACCTCGAGGGGGAAATAGGATGGAATGAAGGTTATAAATAAGGCCCAGATTGAGACGGGGGTAAGAAGCAAACAATCAGACACGAGTAGTAGCACTGGGATGGATATACGTGACAAGGATAATCCTAGTTTGGGTATCATACAGGACCGAACTGAGAAGACACCAACAAGGGATAAGGAGAGGAGTATAAGCAAGGGAGGGACTGATGAGGGGAAATGGAAGGAGCAGGGGGGGGGGGGAAATGGGTTTATGCAGATGGAGATGGAGGGTGGAGCGGAAGCTGAGGACCAAGGGGTGAGGGAGATTGTTGTGGAGACTGGTACATGTAGCAAGGGAGGTGAGGGTGACGGTGCTCGTAAGACCAGTTGGAAGAGGAGAGCTAGGGAGGATACTATTCAAGAGGAGGGAAGAGGGAGGTGAGGAGGTCGTAGAGGTAGGGGATCAGCCCGAGTACGGAAGGGAGAGGGGCAGCGCGAGGGAGATGAGGTCGTGGGGGGACTGGTGAGGGAGTGGAGAAAAAAAAGAGTGACTGATGGCCCGAGTGTGGAACTTGCTGGAAAGTCCCAAAAGAAAAGAAAATAGGACTCTATACTAGAGGTGGGTATAGAGACCCCTGTATCAAAACACCCACGCTTGTCTGAGGAAGATGATATAAATGTAACGGCTGAGGCTGTGGCGTAGCCCCGCTGAGAGCAATGAGTTGTTTAGCTTGGAATGCGAGGGGACTAGGAAACCCCAAAGCATTCCATGAATTTTGGTGTTTAATCACCGCAACCTCCTTGGGGATTATTTTTGTGTGTGAAACAAAACTCGTTACTAGCAAATGTACACGATGGAAAACGCAGTTGGGATATGATGGTTTGTTTACGGTGGATGCGAGGGGCAAGAGTGATGGTTTGGCGATCATGTGGAAACAACCGTGGGATGTCCATATAGTTTCCTATTCTCAGGGGCACGTGGACTGCATGGTGCATATGGGAGAGACGTCTTTTAGGCTGACTGATTTTTATGGAAGTCCTGAGACCGAGAACAGAAGGTTCTCATGGACTTTACTGAAGCGATTGAGTGATCAAAATGGGATGCATGGTGTCCCATAGATGGTGGCGGGGGATTCCAATGAAATCCTCACAAGTTCTGAAAAGATGGGTGGAAGGGATTCCACCTCGGCAGAAGCAAGATTTCCATGAAACTGTCATGTATTGCAGGTTGCACGAGTTCGAGAAACCAAATACTGAATTTACTTGGTGTAATAAGAGAGAGAGAGAGCTATGATGTTTGAAAGGTTGGACAGATTTGTGATTAACCGTGAATGACAAGGCATGTTTGGTTGGAATGAGGTGAGGGTTTTTAGTTACTTTAGATTTGACCATCGGCCCATCTTTTGTAGTTTTGAGAAAGAACGACAACCTATCATTTGTTGGGGAAAGGGTCATTTTCATTTTGAGGATAAATAGTTTATGGAGAGAAATTTTGTGCCGGATTTTTTATGTGAATGGTCTTCGCTGAGTTTTGAACCAGATCTTTCTACCAAGCTGGAAAGGTGCCGAGTTTTTCTGCAGAAATGGGCAGGTAAGAAGTACGATGCTCTAGGTAAGGAAGTGGCGAAACTCAGGAAAGACAGGAATGAGATGATGAAGATGGTGGGCAGCAAAATCAATGAGGCAGATTTCTCGAGATTACTAGAAAGATTGCAAAGATGGTGGAGGAGGAGGCGCGCCATTGGAAACAACAAGCGAGGGTGAATTGGCTTGCTAATGATGATCGAAACACACGTGCTTTTCATGATCAAGCTTCAAAAAGGCGGAAGAAGAATACTATTAAGCAGTTGAAGGACGAGAATGGTGATAAGGCGAAGGTTATCCAGAGGTATTTTGCGCGGCTGTTTACTTCTTCGAATCCCAGCGCTAATGATATAAACAAGGTGGTTAATACTATTGAGGAAAGGATTCAGACGACGATTATGAGACTCTGAATAAGCCTTTTGATACGGAGGAGGTTAAGAGGGCCATGTTTGACATGCACTCGACTAAAGCACCTAGTCCGAATGGGTTTAATGCCTGATTTTTTCAGCAGTTCTGGCCTGCTATGGGTGATTTTATCACTAAGGAAGTGTTGGATATTCTTAATAGGCGCAGAAGAGTGGATGGGTGGAATGACACCCTCATTGGTCTAATACCGAAAGTGGATAAACCGGAGAGTGTGGCGGAGTTTCGACCCTTGAGCCTATGCAATACGTCGTACAAAATAGTCTCCAAGGTTATTGTGAATAGACTTCAAGGGGTTTTGGGGAGATTAATTGATCAAACGCAGAGTGCGTTCATCAAAGGCCGGCAAATTACAGATAATATTCTTATCAGTTTTGAATGTCAACATTAGATTCGTAGCAAAAAGAAGGTATGGTTGCTTTCAAACTGGATATGAGCAATGTTTATGTAGTGCCCCAAAATATTTTTAACTACAAAATTTTTAAATTCTTTAATTTTTTGCTATTTAAATTTTAAGTCTTATAAGTCGCGCCTAGATATTGCATGAGCATGAGCATTTTAATTATAATAAATTCTAAGCATTCATTATTATTATTATTATTATTATTATTATTATTATTATTATTATTATTATTATTATTATTATTATTATTATTATTATTATTATTATTATTATTATTATTATTATTTTAGGTAAGATTTACCCTAATTTACTTTTCCTTTCTTATTAAATCTAAATTTTGGTAAGATTTCTTCTTGATTGATTCATCTGCCAAAATAAACCCTTGCCTTCTAGTATAAATATCACCACTCTTTATTCTTTTCCTCACACTCACAAATCACCAAACTCTTCTACCGAGTGAGGTAAAATCTCTTTCTTGCGTCTTCTTTTCTATTACTATGGTTGCTGTTCTTTTTCGTCCAAGAGAAGGACAATATCTCTTTTCTTTTGCCACTAAGCCATTACCTTATTTTTAATGAATATGGCACATCTTTCTTTTTTTTTCTATTTCCCTCATCTTGCTTTGTGTCATATTTTCGTATATATATAGTTATAAGCAATACTTTTCAATTTCTGTTTAATTTCTTTCTCCCAACATGCTACTGCAAGTGTATTATATATATATATATATATATATATATATATATATATATATATATATATATATATATATGTGTGTGTGTGTGTGTGTATGTAATGATTACCTAGTTTATGCTATTGTACGTATATAATCTATTAGGCAATACTTATTAGTATTTTTATTTGAATTGACCTAGTTTATGCTATTGTACGTATATAATCTATTAGGCAATACTTATTAGTATTTTTATTTGAATTGTTTAAAGTTGAGCAATCATTTTTTTTAATCTATATACATATATTTGAAATATGCGATCTGGATTTATATATATATAGGCATACTTGTTTTTAAGTGTGCTTATTTTAAAGTATATTCTTTTAAGTATTCTAATTTTTATTCTATTTTATTTTATTTTATTTATAAGTATTAAGAATATACTTTTTATAGATCCATCATTACGTGCACTCATTGTTTTAGCATATTTTAATTATGATTTTATAATTCATTTTAGGAACGGCGCGCAAGGCTTAATTATTTAATTGCGAGATTTATCCAAGAAAGGTTAAGGTGGGGTTATAACGTTGCATTTAACATTTATCCTTATTATACGTTTTACTCAATTTATATGTGTGAGAAGCAGGCAGAGCCTCCGGGCTATGAGACAGAAAGTTATAGCCTATGGGCTATATGAGACAGAAAGTTATAGCCTACGGGTTATATGAGAAAGAAAGTTATAGCCTACGGGCTATATGAGATAGAAAGTTATAGCCTACGGGTTATATGAGAAAGAAAGTTATAGCCAACGGGCTATATGAGACAGAAAGTTATATAGCCTTCGTGCTAAGAGACAGAAAGTTATTGCTTTCGGGTAATATGAAAGAGCAGACAGTTTTTTTGCACTTATATTTTGTTGTGATTCTTATAATATGGATAAATGCACCCCACTGAGTTTATTGTACTCACCCCAAAACAATATTATTTTCAGGAGATGGCTCGGGCGATGCGAGGCAGGGCGAATGATGGTCAAGATAAAAAAAGAAATAACATTTTATTTTCAATTGGAATAAAGACTCAGTTTATGATGTTTATTTACTTTTCTCAGTTGGATTTAGGTTTTAGTTATTTAAATATTGAAATCTTATTATTTTTAATCAAAGTACTTCTTTTTATTTAATAAGAAAATTGGGGCGTCACAGCTTATGATCGGGTGGAATGGAATTACTTGGAGGCATATGGGTTTCCCAGAAAGATTGAGGGAGCTTATTATGAGCTACGTCCGATTGTTTCTTTTAGTTTTCTCTTGAATAGAGGAGTGTATGGAGAACTTAAGCCAACTCGTGGAATTCGGCAGGGGGACCCTTTATCCCCATTTTTATTTGTGATGTGTGCTCAAGGTTTGGCTTCCATGATGAGGCGAGCTGAGACGGAGAGAAAGATACATGGAGTGAATTTTATCCCTAATAGTTGAGCATTGGGACTTTATAAGAGAGCGTCTGGTCAGAGTATTAATTTTAATAAGTCTTCGGCTACTTTCAGTCCTAATACTCATCAAGGACATCAAGAGGCAGTTCTTGCTGCATTGGGGGTTCAGGCTGGGTTGGCAGTTCAGAAGTATCTGGGACTCCCGGCTTTTTCGTTGCGACAAAAGCGGGTTCAGTTTGGATATTTAGTAGAGAAGGCGCAGAAAAAGTTAATGGTGTAGAATAACCGAGAGTTTTCAGGTGGTGGCAAAGAAGTTCTCATAAAGGCTGTGATACAATCGATTCCAACATATACCATGCAACGTTTCAAAATTCCCGAAGGCATCTGTGATGATATCAATCGTCTTTATGAAAATTTTTAGTGGGGTGATAAGGAAGAGAAGAGGAAGTTACACTGGCAAAAATGGGAGAGTTTATGTAAGCCGAAGGAATATGGTGGATTAGGATTCCGGGATCTAAAAAGTTTTAATAAAGCCCTTGTAGCAAAACAACTTTGGCGGATGATCAGAAACCCGCAATCGCTTGTTGCTCGGGTTTTTCGTGTGAGATACTACAGCAGCGGGAACATTATGGATGCTCCGGTGCGGACGGATACGTCATATGTGTGGCGATCCTTGGCTTGGAGTCGGTCCTTGATCAAAAAAGGCAAAATCTGGAGAGTGGGTGATGGCCTCAATATTCGAGTGTTTAAGGATAAATGGGTGTCAAGTTGGCAGAGGGAAAATTTGAAGACTGGAGGGAATGAGGAGGATCAAGAGATAAGAGTGGCGAAGCTTTTGACTGCTGATGGAAAATGGGATAATATAAAAGTCCGCCATCATATTGAGCTTGGTGCTGCTGAGGCTGTTTTGAAGACGCCAGTTGGTGAACATGGAGGTATAGGTGAAGAACGGTGGCAGTTTTAGGCGCGGGGGGATTTCACAGTAAAGTCCGCCTATCTAGCAAAGATTGGATTTTATGATGAACATTTGCACATGAGCGAACAGGATCCGAAATGGTGGAGTAAGCTGGTATGAAATCTTTCTATTTCATCTAAGACAAAGATTTTCCTTTGGCGGGCGTATTCTAATCTTATACCAACGGATGCTAATTTGAAGAGTCATCATGTTCCGGTTGAAGGGGTGTGTACGAGGTGTTGGAGTAGGTTGGATACTTCGGAACATGCAATGGTTTTCTGCACAACCATTAAGGATATTAGGAAGACGTCACGTTTTTAGAGGATTTTGAAGCGAGGCAGGGGGCTGGACTTGGTCAGTTTGGCATGGTGTATAAGGCGAGAATTTAGTGGGGACTGGAGAGGAGTTTGAGTTGTGGTCTATTTTATTGTGGCAAATTTGGATTATGCTATGTAAGTGGAAACATGATGGAAATTAGTAGACTAAAGTTGCGTCGGAGGCTGATAGTATTGCTGCTTGGGAAGCCTTCCAAGCTGCCAAACTAGCGTTTTCCTTACCAACCATCATGGGTGTTGAAAAGGGGTTGATGAAGTGGCAGAAACCTCGCCGAGGAACTTATCATGTTGATGTAGATGCGTTACATGATGTGCGCGAGGGAATTTTTGGAGTAGGAATTGTGATTCAAGATGAGGAAGGCAGAATAAGGTTAGCCATGGCGAAAAGAATTGGGCCGTCTTCGAATCCTTTGATAGCGGATGTGATGGCTGTTGTGCATGGGATAACGACGAGTATTGAGGATGATTTGATGCCGATAACTATTTTCACGGACTCCCTTCTTGCTGCTCGTGTGATGGCGGGGCCGGAAGACGATCGCAATTTCCTGCCGGAGGACATTCGTGACATTCTTCAAGTGGCACGTGAGAGTTGTTTATTGGGGGTGCGTCATATGTTTAGAACGACAAATGTTGTAGCCCATAGTCTTGCGTAACATGCGCGTAGTATTGAGTCATCGGTAGTTTGGACTCAAGTTTTTTCGAGATGGATCCAGGATCTTGTAAGGAATGATGTTTCGTAATAAGATTTCATGGATTCCGCTTAAAAAAAAAAGTTGGATAGGATCCTTTGTTTCATAATTTATCGTGTTTCACTTTTAATTTCTCTATTTTATAATTATTTTTTATAAAACTTAATAGTATTATTATATAATAAACTCTAATTAATACTCCCTTCATCCACAAAGAGTGTGTGGTGAAGTAGAGGTAGAGATTTTAATAAAATAGTTGGACAATGAGATTTTAGTGCTGAAACGTGAAAGGTCCCACAAATGATAATATTGGACCCACTAAATTATAAAAGTAAAGGGTGAATATTTTGTAAATATGGAGTATGAATGAAGTTTAAAATATAAGGGGAAGTTTCTAAAAAGAGAAAACACACCATTTTTGTGGACGGAAAGAGTATTTATCACTAAAAATTAATTTTTTTAAAAATATATACCCTAATTTTAAATTAATTAACGAAAATATATCCATTATTAATTTAAATAAATATAAAAAATAATAATAAACTTTAATTGAATGAGTAAACTCTTATCTATATCTATATATCTATATATATATATGAAACACCAGTTTTTGTTCCAGCCAATTTTTCTCTTTCCTCCAATTATGCATTTTTTTCCACATTTTCGCTCTCCGCTCTCTATCACACGTTTTGTTTTTTCACTATTTTTTTTCATACAATTTCTCTCTCTTTCATACTTGAGTGATTTTCTTTAAAAAAAATAATTAAAATTGATATATGAAAAGATATTCTATATGTATCTTAAATTAAAGATAATGATAAGATATTTAATTTGGTATAAAAAAAAAATCATAAAATATGAATTTGAAACAAATAAGTTATTATAATTAAAAAATTTATGATAATTATCTTTCTCTCTATTCTTTTATATTTTTATCTCTTCCTTTTTTGCACTATTATTATTGTTGTTATTATATCCTAATTGTTTTATTGTAATTTAATAATTGTTGTTATTATATATATATTTTTCTCTCTCTCTCTTTACTACAAAAAATCTTTTATCTTTCCTCTTTTGATAAAAAATTAATTTAGAATGAATAAGTTGTGATTATTTAAGTTTTTATCTTTCCTCTTTTGTTCTTTCCTCTCTATTTTAATGAGTGTTAATTTTCTCTTTAATGGAATGTTTACTTTTTTCTATTATATTAATTTAATTATTTTTCATTTTTTCTTTTTTGTAGTTTTAGATAAAAATAAGTAAATATCATCTGTTTGTGTTTACATATAGTTTTTAAATTATAATAGTTTAAATGTAACTCTTTTTTAAAAATAAGTTTTTTGTATTAATGTTAATATAACTTTGTAGATGAAATTAGTATATATATTAAAAAATATAATTTCAAATATTTTTTTTATATTTGTGAATCATTTATTTATTATGATGCATCATACTTTATAATTATAATAAAGTATAATGCTAATTTTCATTATCAGATAATTATTAAGTATTTAATAACTATAATTGTCATTACACTTTATACATTGAAAATTTACGTTTTCAAATCCATAATTTTATCGAGTAATTGATGTCGTTTAATTTCGATATTCGCCGTGCATCGCACGGGAGATCGTTCTAGTTAAATTAATATCAAAGAAAAATTAAAATTTACAACAAAAATTGTAAGACGTAGGATCTCATTTGGATTTAGTATTGGAACAAAATATACTCCGCATATTGATATTTTGATTTTTAAACATCTCTTCTCCAACTTACCCCACCAACAAAGTTCTCGATTCAGAATCCCTAAATCTTTTCGCACAAACTGTAATTTTCATAAGAGTAACAGAAGCAGAATCCTCGCACCAGAAAATATTCATAGTAGGGCAGAAATGAAAAAGGCCAGAGCTTTTCCAGTAATTCAACCTATGCGCTAGAATCTGCAAACCCCGATCAAAGAGAAAGGCAAAGAAGAAGCACAAGGGGTTTTGGTTGAGACTTTCTGCCGAACATGTGGTGGGCTGACCTGAAAGCTGCTTTGGGGCAGAGAATCAACCTTGAAGGCATCGCTTGCGCCGTGGGAATTGTGTCGAAAGAGCAGCATTTGGCGATCCCGCATGTCAGTGTGCCTGACATAAGGTATATCGATTGGGCTGAGCTGAAGAAAAGGGGATTTAAAGGCGTCGTCTTTGATAAGGATAACACCATTACTGTTCCTTACTCTTTGAGCTTGTGGCCACCCCTGGGCTCGTCGATAGACCAGTGTAGATCTTTGTTCGGCGATAATGTCGCCGTGTTCAGTAACTCTGCGGGTAATTTCATTGATTTTGAAGATTTTTTTGTATTCTCTTTGTTGAGTGGTCTGTATTTGTAGGATTGAGTGAGTATGACCCTGATGGTGAGAAAGCTAGAGCTCTCGAGGATTCTATTGGGATCAAAGTGATAAGGCACAGTAAGTATGTTTTTGTCTATCTCTTGAAAATACAGTTGCCATGATCGAGTAGCGTATCAAAATTGTAGGAACGAAGAAGCCTGCGGGATCAGCTGAAGAAATTGAAGAGCTCTTTGGTTGTGAATCCTCTAGTCTTGTTATGGTGGGATCCTATTTTCTTGATTGATTGTTTTGTTTGATTTGGGCTAAAGTGTTGCGTGGATCACAGGTGGGGGACCGTCCTTTTACAGATATCGTTTATGGGAATAGGAATGGGTTTTTCACAATACTAAGTGGATCCTTGAGTCTTGCAGAGGAACCTTTGATCGTTAGGCAGGTTGGTCGCTTCAACCCATTTTCCTTACCTTAACTTGCTTTGTTTCATATCACAACTATTACTATTACTTGCTTCCACTCATTTAAGTGGTTTTGCATTCCCCTCCAAGAATAGTATCCATTAGTGAGACAAATATTTGCAGGTGAGGCTTCTTGAGGTTGCTCTTGTAAAACGATGGTCTGAAAGTGGAGTGAAGATGACCACTCAGTCTTGTTCCGGATTCTATGGTGTGTGTAAAAGATATACCACTCTCATAGTCATCTATGAATATGGTTTCCAAAATGATATTGTTTTTGTGGGTAATAGGATATTTGAAAAAATTCGGACCAACTCCAGCATTCTTGATTAATGATGAAGTTTCTATGTCTGCTTTCGATATTGATGATGGTGTGAACGTGCTTGCATATTTCTTGTATGTGTATCGATTTGTAATACTTTAAAAGTTGAGACATATTGTATAAAGGAAATCACAGTCTCATAATTATGGATGTAGTGATGAAATAAATAAATGAAGAACACACGCGTAATGTATTCATTGCGACTTGGGAGATATCCTAATTGGCATTCCTTGAGAAGGAAATGGGAGAGGATCTACTGTAATTGGCTCGTCAAGATTCTCTAGTGTCCAATTATACCTAGTCACAACATAGTGTACAAATATAAGTATGTTGAGCTTTGCCAATTGGTATCCTGCACACAGCCTTGGCCCTCCACCGAACGGAACGTACGCGAATGGCTGAACCGGGTCGTTGAATCTACCCGGTTCGAAGCTCAACGGATCCTCAAAGTACTTGGGATCATAGTGTGTTCCGTATGCTGTCCACAGCACCTGCAGATGAGAGAAAAGGGCAATCTTTTAAGCTGATAAGGAAATATTGATGTTGTTTCTCGATCATGAATTGATCACTTACCTTCCAGCCTTTGGGGATTGTGTATCCATCGAATTCAATATCTTGGATTGCTTTTCTGAAAGACCCGAAAATTGGAGGGAAAATCCTGATGCTCTCGCGCGCAACTTGCCACGTGTAGTTCATCTTCTTCGTGTCTTCGTACGTCAGACCTTCGTCTGCTCCGGTCTTGCTGCGCATGATTTCGTCTTGTTCTGTTTTGTGTGTAAATAACACAACATTTATCAGAATTTTGCAATTTTCACATGACGTTTAAAATGCAGCGAGTACAACACTCCCCCATTTTTCTTTTTTTACCAGCAAAAGAAAGGAGTTAGTGGTGAAATTGATACCTTTGTGAAGGAGAGCATAGCAGTTAGGGTGATGAGCCAGCATCCTGAAGGTCATGGCAATGGCAAAGGAGGTGGTATCGTGAGCTGCAAAGACGAGCAGCACGATGTTATCAGCCACCTCGGCCTCAGTAATCTCACCGCGGATCATGGCAGCAACAAATTTGCAGAGCAGAATCCCTCCCCCATCACTCTCACTCTCTTGCTGTTCCATTTGGGCCCTCTTATTCCTAACAATCTCCATGAGCATCTCCTGTATCTCCTTCCTGGCCTTCTTGGCCCGGGAGAACTTGGAGCCGGGGAAGCTGAAAGGGGCGGCGAACACCCCTTCTAGAACCTTCTCGAACATTTCCAGCATCCCAGGTCGGACGTCAATCCCCAGCAAGCATTCCAGCACAACAGTAAACGTCAAAAGTTTTGTTAGCCCATAGAGACTAAGAGTTTTGTCCCCAGTCCCAGCATCAGGATTCCAGTATGTGTCCAAGTGCATGGTGACGGTGGTGCATATTCTCGGGACGAGATTGTCGAGGCCGGAGGAGCTAAGGGTGGTGGCGATGATGGCACGCAGGCAGCGGTGCGCCTCCCCTTGCTTCTCCATGATGGAGTTCACTCCCATCAACTGCACGGACGACGACGGCCACGAGCTCACCACTAGCTTGAACTCGTTGGAGAGGAACAACTTGTTGGCCTCGGCGCCGCTCACCACCACCGTCGGATGCCCCATCAGCCTCGTCTTGAAGGTGGGGCCGTGCTTCAGCATCCGCGCTCGGATGAAATCCTCGTACAGTCTGTTCTTCTTCTGCGCTTTGTAGAAATCTATGGTCTCGCCGATCCACGGCAGACCCATCCGCCCCGGCGCCAATCGCCGCTCCGCCCTTCTTCTCATCATCACCACTACTGCTAAAGACACAATCACAATAACAGCAACAGAGAAACTCACCTCCACATCCATTGATATTCAGAGAAGAATCTCCTGGCTATTTTAATTTTACACACAAGATTCACAACAAATCAAAAGAAATAAATAAACTCAATCACTTGTGTCTTAATCCCAACAAAATCTGCTATTTATACACGCACACGCACTCCATGCATGGATATAAAATTAATAAGCATGAGTATATTAATTAGGTCAACCTATCGACCAAAAAAGGTCGGCGAATCATGCAATCATAAATAAACATCCCATGTTTCTTTTGCTTTTCTCTTCTAATCTACTCTATCGTTAATATAAAGCGTAATTAAAAGCACACATCTGAAATAGCTAGAGCTGATTAAACAACGATTCGTTTTTAAAATAAGTACTGCCATTAGTCAAATAAGGATTGGAAATTCTGAATCAACAGAGAATCCCTAGATATCTGCTCCGTCCAATACTTAATACTGGGTTTCCTAAGTTGAAGAATTATTTAACGATTAAATAAATGGTTGACCCAGAAAATGGTTAATTAATTAGCCGAACCCAGAATTTGAGAGATTAAAAAATGTTGAAAGAGATGAAGTTGTGGATCTGTATTTGATTATTTAAGTATGTGACAACAAGGTTGAAGCTGCAAAGGTATCAATTGATGTAATAACATCCTAAATGGATTTAATTGTATTGCTTGATTTTTATGGCAATATCGTTCAAAATTAGCCTCAAAATAAAGATTGAATGCACCGCCCAAATCCTTTCAAAGAGCTGTAAGAATCTGGATTCTTGATTAGTACCTTAGCATATTATTTAATTGAAGGATGTTGTAAGATCGTACATCTTAACAATATTTCAAATGTTAGATCTAGTTATATTATATCAATAAGTTACTTGAATGTTTGGATAGTCGAGTTAAGTCGGATGAGATCTTCTGTCTCATAATTTATTGTGTTCCATCCATCTTGTCCCACTTTCAATTTATAATAAATTTTAATTGTTTTCTCTTAAGATAAAAATTATTATATTGTATAATAAACTCTAAGTAATACTTATCACTAAAATTAAAATTTTTAAAAATTATACTACCTTTGAATTAATTAACCCAAAAAAAATCATTATTAATTTAAATAAATATAAAAATTTAATTATAAACCCTAATTGGATGAGTGAACGCTAATTAATTATCTTAAAATTATGTTAAAACATAATAAGTTAAAATTTAAGAAAAAACAACTAAAAATTATAAAAAAAAATTAAGAATGGGACACAGTAAATTGTGGGAGAAAGGATCTCATCCGGAGTTTAGTTGGATAACTCCGGATGAGATTCACTAATCCATATTTTTTTGTGTGTCATCATGTCCAGCTATTATATTTATTATTTAATTTTTTTATAAAAATAAATATATTATATATATTATTATGAATAATAATTAATTTTAATTTCAAAATTTTGAAATTAAAATTAAAGTTTTTATGTCCTAATTTTGTATTTATCAACCCTAATAATAAAATATTAACTAATAAAAATGAAATATTTATATTAAAATGCGGTTTTATATAAAAGGAAAAGAAAAAATGATCTCATGAAAGCACAAAGACGCAGACTAGGAGATCGGGACTCAAAAAAGAGATCAAGAAAACAACGAAAAAGAACTCACAAGCCAGAAAGGCTTCAACACCCTAAACACACAACTAACTAGTAAAAAGGAAAATCCATATTTGTGTGCTGCTCTTGCAACTCCATTTCAATAGCCCATCTACCGTTGGCGATATTATTCATAACCTGCATGCTAGCACTTCTGCCATGATCAATGACAAAGTCTCTAGGCTTATAGCCCATTTCCACTGCGTTCCTGAGGCGATTTTTTATAGTATCTTCTGAACTCTGTGGAACACGTGGACGTTCCATCCCCTTCGGAGGACGGCCCCGTCTCTTAGGCGTCACATTTTCAGCGAGCATTTGCATGCCCTGGTTAACTTGCTCCTCTAACCTACCTAGACGACTAGCAAAATCATCCGTCGTAGTAGTGTTCGAAACCTTGCCATAATGAGAAGTGATTCCCGCTGCCGCAAGTGCATCCTCATTCCCGCTGCTTGTCTCAAGAACCGAAGCCTCACGGTCCAAATTTGAGGAAGTCAGGTCATTCCCCAAAGCAACCTCAGCTGCGCTTCCATCCGGCATCTCAACCTGAATCTCCTCGTCCACCTCCACATCGCTCCCAGCCTGCTGAATATCATCCCCCTTGTCATCCGGAGCCGTCGCCGCAGCTGGCAAATCAGGACTATGAGGCCGCAGCTCCTGAACAGCCGAAACAACCTGGAGTTGTTGCTGCTCTTGCTGTATTTCTTGCTCTTCCGTCGAAAGAAGAGCAAAGGAGTTCCCCGGAGAACGCTGTTGCGCCCCGGCGGCCAGATCCATTGAAGCCACATGCTTCTTTCCCCTCTCAACAACCTGCCACTCAGTGCCAGGCAGTGTCTTCGGATCTGGTAGTTCAGGCACGTCTTCAACAATCGTAGAGTCGATCTTAGAGGCCGGCTCTACACGTCTTTTTTTCCGACACGTATCCTGTGCATGACCAGTTATTTTGCAACTATCACAGTAGAGCGGTAAATTTTCGAAGACAAATTCAACGTAAAATGAAATATCCCCGCGGTCAATCAGAAGAGAAGAAGGGGGATTGTGAGACATATCCATTTCAACTAGTATGCGTGCAAATTGCCCAAATTCGTGCCCCACCGTCGCTCTATCAATCTTCAAAGGATGACCCAAAAACCGTCCAATCCCGGAGATCACCTGTGGATTCCAATACTCAATTGGCAGATAGTGTATGCGAACCCAAACATTCGCCAAAGGAGAGTTCTCTTTAAAAGGATCAAAATTTCGGGTCCATTTACGGAGTCGGAGATGCCCCTTTGAGAGTTCCCAAACCATTTTCGCCTTTGCTATCGTAAAGTCCGCTGCCGAAGTAAATCGGAGCGTAAAATAACCTTTTCCCAACGGAATGAGTTGCCAATGAGAGGTTAAACTCCATAAGTCCTGAAGCTCCAGTTTAAGTTCCATAGTTGATCGAGGCTTATCACCTTTCCGAAGCAGCAAGCGCCCCGTCAAAGCAAATTCGAATTCCTTGACTTCCTTAAGATAAAGATCCATCTGTATTTTGAGGGAGAACTGATCACCCTCTTTCGTGGGCTTGAGATCATGGAAGTTATGCGCTGCCAGATCCGTCTTCTTGCCTGTGGCAATCGCATAAGAAACCCTAGTTTCCTGCGCGTTAGGGTTCTTGGAGGAGTTGTCGACTACAGAAGTAGGGACGATAGAACCGATCGGAGCCTTAGCAGCAGCGGGCGAGCGCGGCCGACCTGCAACTGCTCCGGCAGAAGATCCCGACCCCATGAACAGAGAACGCTGAAACGGAGAAAGGGATGAATAAGTAGATTGAGATCAAGGTGCTTCAAAATTGGCTGAAACCGAGGGGAGATTGAGTCCCCCCTTATCTGGACCGACGACCGTGAAAGCCATCTGCCGGAAGAACGGACGGCGGCGGCGACGGCGGTTAAGGATGTCATGAGGCTAGGGTTAGCGAGGGAGAAGAGAGCGTCATCGCCAGTCCTCAAGAAATCTCTGTTCATTGAAAAAATGAAATATTTATAAAATTATAGTAAAGCATACAAAATTGAGATTAATGAAAAAAATTAAAATAAAAATAAAAATTTGAAATTAAAAAGAAGACACAAAGTGTAATACACTAGGTCCCAAGTGGATTTTGGGATAGAGTTAATTTTTTATTTATTTATTTATCACGATAACTCTAAAACAAATTGTTTATACAGCAAGTGACATGGAATGAAAATGCCGAAAAAAATAACTAGATAAATGAAAGGGCCGAAAAGACTCTAAAATGAAAGAATGTAGGCTCATGACAACTTACATCATCGCACATTGCGCCATGAGTTTTAACATGAATTATTGTTCTGTTTTCATAGAGGTATTATAATAAGGAAACTTTGTAATAAAAGTTATACTTTCTCCGTTTCACGAAAATATGAATAATTGAGAGTAGCACATGTCTTAATAAATATTAGTTGAGAGTTATTATGAGTGAAAAATGAGTCTCACTTTATAAAGTGTTGTGAGAGTAATGAGTTAATTGAGGAAAAGTAATAAGGGGCCATGATGGTTTTTTTTGTGAATAAGTATAAAAAGGAGGAATGAAAAATAAGGAAATGACGTACAGAAATGGAAATATTCACGTTTTTGTGAGACACTCCAAAATGACAAATTGATCATATTTTTGTGAAACGGAGGGAGTATATGTTTATGTCGACAACTTCCCTTTTATTGATCTTTAGCCATCAAATAGTCAACAACAAACTGCTCCACATTAGTAATATTTAAAGGTTTAAGGTACAAATGCCCCCATAAACAAGACACCCCTAGAGCGTATCCCTCCTCATTCTCGATGTTGGTCCAAATAAACCCCCAGAGTCAATAAAAAGGGTACATTTAAACCCAGGCTCTAAACGGCCGTCTAACACCGTTAACTGGCTGGGTTTAAATGTACCTTTTTTTATAGTCTTTGGGGGTGTATTTGGGCCAAGGTCGAAAATGGGGGGTATACCCCTTCACCCCCCCTCCGCAAAACCCTCCGGCACCGCCGCGTGCGCCGCCCCTCCCTTCTCTTCTCTGCGACGACCTCACTTATGCCAGTGGACTTCCCTTGGATTTGGATAATCTCAACTCTCTTGCAACTCGTCGATTACTGCAATTGCCATCGACCCAAGCCGATGCAGAGGACGTGAGTGACAGACGGCTCGGGGCTCGCCGGCCAGTGTGCCGCGCCCAATCGCTTTTCGCCGTCTGCATCGCGCCTCAGATCAGAGATGCCTCTGTCCCTCGGTGACATTCCCACCGACTCGGGCTTGGAGTCCAGCGTGAGAGGGCAGATGACTCGCTTGTTTCTAGCGGTGGGCTTGGATGCCGGAGCGGGAGCAACTACCAGCGGAGATCTCACGTGGACAGACCTCTGTGTGGCGGTGACGACACCGCTGTGAGTAGTGGCGAGGAGGATGGTCCTCCTTCGTTTTTCTCGTCCCACCGCACCGACGTTGGGAGACGGAGCTGAGTGTCCTTGAACGGGAAACGACCGGCGAGGAAGCGTGACGTCTGAAAACGTCACAATCTTTCTCCGGCGTGGCATCGAACGCGGCGGCGACGAGAATCAAAAGAAGGCGGCGGCTGCTGCTTAAAAGGTGGGCCCCACGAGGAAAAAAAAAATAAGTTAACGGTGTTAGACGGCCGTTAAGAGCCTGGGTTTAAATGTACCCTTTTTATTGACTCTGGGGGTTTATTTGGGCCAACATCGAGAATAGGGAGAGATACGCTCTAGGGGTGTCTTGTTTAGGGGGGCATTTGTACCTTAACCCATATTTAAATTAAAATGTGAATTTCAGTTATTCATGCATCGTCGTTATTCATGGTGCATTCTCAAATGTTAAATGATAGATCTATATATTGAAGTATAGAAATCGATTATTCGAGAATTGTTTGTCAAACGAATTATCATACAATAGTTATAATCCTAGACATGTTCCTAATTAATTAGTTAACTGCAACACGTTGATGTTAGGGATCGGATACTTAGTTGCAAAGGTGTAAATGAGTTTTTCAACCATAGCTATAATCATAGGCATGCTCCTAATTAATTGCGAAGGTGTAACTGAGTATTTCAATAACAGACTCTCTAGTTCTGATTTTCTGGACACCCGTAGTTTATTTGTTCTTTCCATGATTGAATTCGTGTTTCAAATTCGTGACCCTGCACCAAAATTCTGCTATTGGGTGAGGGATAGTTTTGATTTTCTAGACTGTGATCCAGAGCCAAAATTATGCAATTGGGTGGATGATAGGCTGAAGAACAATATCATAAGAATTATGTGAGTATGAGTAGTACGTACCAGTGAACTTTATAATTGTACCTGAACTTAATCAATTTGCACAATTTAATACATCAATTATTTTAAGTTCTTCAAAGGAGTATCACCATCATAAACGAATACAGTATCCTAATATAAATTACCAAATGTCATACACGAACTTCTGTCACCCAAAATATAGAGAATATGGAGTTCAAACTAACTCTCACCAATAGGAAGTCAAACCAACATACGAACACATATACACACTTGTAACTCGATTATGAGTAAGGTTCCCGTCTTCCCGACAATCACCAAAATCTATAGTTCTTCTTCTTAGGTCAATTAATTAAGAAGACGATGCTTCATTGTGGTGCTCAATACATGTTAGCGTAAAAATATAAATAAATAATCAAGAAAGTATCATTAACTTCAATACATGTTGCAGCCTAAATTCATATATCATCGTCAAATTATCTCGATTATAATTTAATATTATTAATTATCTCATAAAGATTAATTCAATTATATATTCTTATACGATCTATAACATGCTGTATGATCTATTTTATATAATGAAATACTCCCTCCGTCCCATGAAGCGTGACACAATTTTTTTCGGCACGAGAATTAAGAAATTGGTATTTTGTGTGTTAAGTGTGGTAGGTGAAAATGTGAAAATGTGATAAAGGGTAAATTTTTTGTCATTTTTAAAAATATGTCATGCTTCGTGGGACAGACCAGAAAGGAAACTGTGTCGGTGAGACGGAGGGAGTAATTGAATAAACATATGCAGTTATAAACATTTCAAATAAGAGAATAAATAGTAATAAGTGATAACATATTATACCAGCAATATAGTTAACTTTTGGACATAAGTATTGGGTTTCCTAAGTTGAAGAATTATTTAATGATTAAAATATAAAAGGTTGACCCAGAAAATACTTAATTAATTAGCAGAACCCAATGTGAGAGACTAAAAAGATGTTGATGAAAGATATGAAGTTGTGAATCTGTATTTGGTTATTTAAGAATATGACAACAAGGTTGAAGTTGCGAAGGTATCTATTCATGCAACAACATCCTAAATGGAATTAATTATATTGCTTGATTTTGATGGCAATATTGTTCAAAATTATCAAAAGATCGAATGCACCGTCCAAATCCTTTCAAAGAGCTGTAACAAAATTGATTGTTGATTAGTACCTCAGCATTTATTATTTAATTGAAGGAAGTTGTAAGATCGTACATCTTATAACATATCTTGTAAGTAAAATATAAGTTGTAAAAATAATTTTCTCAGAGCTTATAAATTTTCTAAAAAATCATTTATCTTAATTTATTTTTTCATAATTGTATATGCAATACCTCCTCAGTCCCATTACAAATATCCCACTTTTCATAGTGAGATGTCACATTACAAATATCTCATTCCTTTTTTGGCAACATATTTTCTCTCTATACGTAATATTTAGAAAAATTTCATCAATCCACTTTATTTATTTTCTACACATTTCTTAGTCTCTGTGCCCCAAAAGTAATGTGACATTTGTAATGGTGTTATTTGATCATATATAGCTAGTTTATCTCTCTTTAAATTTTCATATATTATAAAATCATGGTTTGTTATTTGATCATATATAGCTAGTTTATCTCTCTTTAAATTTTCTTCTCTAACACAGATTTTTTTTCTAGCACAAAATTATCTCTGTAACACAAAATTCTCACTGTAACTTATAAGCTCAATTATCTAAACACTTTGACAACTTGTAAGCTCTAACTTATAAGTTCAATTATCTAAACATTTTGACAACTTATAAGTTCTTGAGAAACTACATTTTATAACCTCTTGAAATATCTTATAAGTTCTTTGAAATAAGCTTAGCCAAATATCCTCTTAGTTTTATCAATAAGTTGCTGGATGTTTGGATAGTCGAGTTAAGTTGAGTGGGATTCAGTGTCCCATAATTTTTGTGTGTTACAGTGTTTCGATGTTATATTTATTATTTTTTTATAGAATAAATTTTTATAATATTATGATTATAATTAATTTTTATTTCAAAACATTGAAATTAAAAATATTATATATTTGTATTATCAATCCTAATAATAAATTACTACTAATAAGAGTGAAATTTATTAATAAGATATTAATTATATATTTGGATGCAATAAATCTTAGTTAATGATCTATAGGGTTAATTACGCCAAAGCCCATGTAAAGAAATATTAAATTTAATTAATACTCGATTAGCCCGAGGATCGTCTCTTGGATTATCTTAATTCACCATACATCGATTAAACCTAGCATGCTCCTATTAATTTAAGTGCTGCACCTTGGAGTTAGAATCACTTAATTGTGAATTGAACGCAGAGGCTGTTGACGATTGAATCAAAAGACTCCAGTTCTGACCCAATTCGTTACTGAACAGGTCAGCCAACTTCAACGCTCCATTTGACCCCTCAAACGACCTCCAATCGTATTTTTTGCAGAAATACGACTTCTTCGTCTTCGAAAGAGATTTCCGTGACCGCCTGTTTCACCTCAATCGGAGTTCTGTAGAGGAAGTTATGGCTGTTTTTCGGAGACTGCCAGAACTTAGTTTCCTGCGAAAATCTGACTCCAGCTCAGATCTTCTGAACTGTATCCCGCTCAGTTCCCAACGTTGGATGGACAACGAACTATGAAACTCTCAGAGAATTCGACCCCTACAGTTGGTGCCTTCTTATTGCTCTGCTCTCTAAAACCCTAATTTTTGTGTGTCTTATTCTGAGAGCATATATCTGTATTTTAAAGACAAAACACAGATCTAGGGCCTTAATAACTGTAGTAGGCGACTCCTACTGGGCTCAGGAGACTTTGGGCCAGTCCATGGATCAGATACAAGGAATAAAGATGGGCCTCAAATGAATTAATTCTTATGATCAGCTCAGATCACAATTAATTCATAAATATTAATTCATTCCACTAGAGAATCAATATTGACTTACCCCTTTATTATTGATGATGAGTCGGGCTTGTATTTAGACTTAATTCATCGAATGGATCTCTTGAAGTATCCAGTGGCACCCACTTGACAACTTCTTTGATGACAATTGGTCCGCTGGTGATGACTTCCCACATTCGGCAATATTGAGCAGTAAGGAAGCTTTCGAGTCGAAACTTCCATATGTCGTATTTTTGAATACTAAACATCGAGAGTGAAGAGACTTTGCGGTGGTTAGTTTCCATTGAACAAGAAACCAGAAAAAGACAGATAGGGAAAGCAGTAAGCACTTTGAAAAAGAAAGAGGTTTTGAGACCTTCTAAAGAACATGATCTAGTTCAGTAGAACTTGGTCAAAGCAAAATTGTTCTTGCGAACAACATGCTCTGATACCAATTGTTAGGTCCTTGAGGGTCTCGAATAGGTGTATGGGGAGGGAATACACCTATAGGCTATTTTAAATCGAAAACAAACTGACACAACCTTTTTCAGTAAAATGAGTTTAGCAAAACTTAGGTTGGCGACTGATACTGAATACTCTTCAGTAAAGAGTTATCAGTTAAGTCAAAGACTTTAACTGATACACGTTAGACTTTAGTTGAGTTTGTAAAACAGAGGAGTGTTATGAATCTTACTGACTATCCGAAGATTTATCAGTTAGACTGATAACACTGACATCGGAAAACTTTTCTTTCGAAATAGCCTTTGTGATTTAAACAAGTTGTCAAGATTTATGTTTCACTTTGCTATTAATCAGTTTCAGTTATCCAAAGGTTTGTGCACAGATAAGGAAAGTACATACTGAAAGCGATAAACAACAAGGAGATTTTTATGTGGTTCAGAAAACACTTCCTACATCCACGGTCAGTTGATCACACTGACAACTTCACTGGGCTTGTGCTTACGGGTGCACAACAAACCTAAACAACCGAAGATCCAATCTTCAGTACCAACACACTGGGTTAGATTTCTCACTCTTAGCTTCACTAAGACAAAACTATGTCTTTCTGCAAAGACTAAGATCTTTTGGAGTCAGAACACTGGTCTGAATTCCTTACAACTCAAACTCTCAATTCGATCGGTTGAAAAGAGGTTCGAAAACTTGCCAACTAGATTACAAAGAACATGTTCTCTGTAATCAGTTATACCTAGGCTTTGGATATACAATATTTGCCTAAGTTCTAAGAGAATGTATATAATCAGCAGTGACTGATTTTTGGCTTTGTAATTCTCTTTTTCGATTCAAACTTTGGAATGGCTTTGAATTGTTGAGTGACGAATTCAGCAATGTTTCAACTTGTGTAGTTGAATCGGTGAAGATTGAAGTGATCCTTGAGCTCTATTTATAGGAGAGGTCTTGAATAGATCCGTTGGCTGAAATAGTCTTCAAGAATTCATCCGTTGGAGATAGATTTGAACTTTGTTGAGGCTTCAATCTTCGAGGTTCATTGTTTGGTGAGAACGGCTACTAAGGAGTAGGAGATAGGACATCTCTGAAAAAGGTAATCACCAAAAAGGAAGGCTCTGCAGAGAAAGGACGACCCTTGAGATCTCTGCATTTAATGCGGCTATACTCTGGGAGTGTGTGGCTTCCTTCTAACTTTGGAGGTTCAGTCCGATGAAGAATGTTCAACTAATACTTGACTTTAGTATCAGTCCGCTGAATCCACGTGGCCCGCATTAAGTAATCAGTCGTAACTGATTCTTGGACTGTTCGTCAAATATCAGTATTTGACTCTGCCTTTCATCGTTACATCAGTGGCAACTTTAGTCTTCAGTCTTCAGTCTTCAATCCTCCGGTGTTCAGTCTTCAGAACACTAACTAAATTAGAAAAAGAACTCTAACACTTGAGTTCGCACAGTTCTAGTCTATTACAAGGAAAACCTAAGGATTTTGGTATCATGAAAACAAGGATTATGATATTTCATTAAGTTCCCAACAATTATATATGCAAATAATGCATCTTTTCAAATGAATAAAATTTTAAAAAATGATATTAGCTATTAATTTGTGAAAAATTACTTGAATAATGATAATTGACTAACCATAATAATTTAATAAAGGGTTAAGGGCCAGATCCACCCCTGAAGTGGAGGCCCTTAGAGCGTATAACCTCTCATTCTCGACCTTGGATCAAATAACCCCCCCTAGTCCAAAAAATGGTGCAATTAAACCCAGGCCAGACGGCCATTAATCGTTCGTTTGCTTAATTTTATTTATTTTTTAATTCTAGAATGTGGTCCACCTGCAACCATTTACACGGTTTCCTTAACAACTTAAGGATATGAAGAGTTTTCATACCATTCGAAAACTCAGAATCTGCAGAGAAAATCAAAGGAGAAGAAGGGCTGCTAAGGCAAAATTCTTCACTTGAATCACTAGTTCAACAACCGTGGATTCTAAACCAACTCCCAAAAATAGGTAAGTTTTTATTAAACTTGAATCATTATTAAATGTGAAGAATTCCGATTTTTGTTATTTATTTTTTAGATGAAGCATGAATGAAATGTCTAAAGTGTGTTTTTTTCGTCTGTTTTGTTGTGCAGCATGTCTCGTATGTTAAGTTTTATTTTCAATTTTTTGGGTAGTTGGAAAAAGGTGGAAGAAAGTGGTGAATGAATATATGAAGGTGTTAACTCTATGGAAATAAAAGACACAATAGAAAACATGAATTTTGAAAGGTTTTAGATTATCTAGAATTAATTGGCCAAGAACAGATTGAGTTATATGCTGACTATGAAAGGTTTTTGTAGATACAAGGAAGTGTACATGTAACTGCTGTCCCCCTCTCATGCAATTGCTGCCTTTTACTCAATCTCTATGGACCCTCTATCTATCATAAGAAAGTGGTGTCATAGGGATACATACAGGAAGTGCTATGAACATGCAATTCAGCCTCTACCCGGAGTGAAGTTCTGGACAGTGAAATAGGAGGATGCAATTGAGCCTCCACCAGTTAAAAAGAAGGTAGGAAGGCAAAAGAAGAACATGGTGAGAGCTCCTAATGAGCCAAAACTGAAACACAAACTCTCAAGAAAGGGAAAGATTCAACATTGCAGCCTTTGTGGAAGTACAAGCCACAAGAAGGATGCATGTTCTCAAAGGCTTGCACAGGTATGAATGAATTCACCTATAAACTTAAATAAGCCTTTTTATTATACCTAATGAATTTGTGTTTAATGAGTGTAGTTAAGTAAGAGTACACAGGCTTCTACGTCTTCAAAGCTAAGAAGGAACATGCCAAGAAGAGGCTCACAGGCTGGGATAGGTCTTTATGTCAACGTTGACACTGGAAAACAAATCCTAAATGAAAGTTTCAACATTGTTGCCTTTATAACACTGAATTTTTCATGTAATATTATACTAAATACGTGGTCTTTGGTTGATTTCACAGCCTGGAGGATCCTAATTAGTTGTAATAGATGAAGGCACACCAAGGGATGGTGATCAAAACATGAGATTTCTTATACCAAATGAAGCTAAGATTAGGAAGGAAAAGAGAAAGAGAGGTCCAACCACTTCAATTGGAGGGATCTTAAAAGTGAAAAAGTTTGCACCAAAGCCATTCAAGGCTCCAAGAGGAAAGACAAAAGATAAGAAGCAAGAACTCATCCTTAGAAGATCACCTAGAGGAAAAAATGACAACTGTTGGTTCTACAATTACTAGTTGAAAATGGCAATTTAGCATTGTGTTTTGTTATGACTCATCAATTTTAATGTTTTTTTTTTTATCAAAACAAATTCTGAAAGTCGAATTTTGTGTTTTTGTTTTTGGACATGTGATAGTTTATCATTCAAACTCAATGGAATGAATTTGAGATTACTTGATTTCAGTGGCTAGTATATAAGCAATCTCATATATGTCATTTCACGTATAAACACAAACTAATCTAAACTGTGAAATTCATTTCATTCATTGCAACAATACCAAGATACATTAGGATGGAAGATTAACATACAACATCAAAGATTAACATCAACCAACACACAACCACATTCATGCTAGAACAACATAGATTATCACCAACCAAGATACAATA
The DNA here is from genome assembly GCF_028751815.1 of Salvia miltiorrhiza. Lineage (NCBI taxonomy): Eukaryota > Viridiplantae > Streptophyta > Magnoliopsida > Lamiales > Lamiaceae > Salvia > Salvia miltiorrhiza. Next base: position 36,894,446 of record NC_080388.1, read on the forward strand.
AAATCATCAAAATAAATCTATTTTTCCTTCTAACTCTCTTTGATTCTTCTTTCAAACCTTCCATTACATCCCAAAGATAACCAATTTAAGCTTCCACATCCATGGGGGGCGCCGAACTTTCATGCATCTTTACAAGCTTCATATTTTACTTCTTCAATTCGTTTATAACTTCCCTAGCTCTCTCACACATTGGTTCGTCATACCATTCAAAAAATTTAAAAATTTCCATCTACAAAGCAAATAAATAAGTGTTAATTTCACCAATTCGGCCACAACGAAATAAGGGGTGATAACAAGAGATATACCTTCCAATTTCTACAACCATAGAACATTCTCCCTGAGTTGTCGTCTATTCATGACGTGATTCTCGGAGCTTTTAACTTCTTGCCTTCAATCTCGCAACGACAATGCCTGGAATTACCCTCATACTCCTTCTCTATCTGTCGTCGACCGCACGACAAGCTAGACCCACATCCCGAGTTGAAACTCATGTTGTAAGCTCGAATAGTAATATTCAAATAAATCCCTAAACTAATTTGACCAAATTTCAATCATTTCTCTCAAATTTGGAGGCTGCAATCGCGATTTAGGGTTCATAATATTTAAAAAATACGCCCAAATTAAAGGACCGTTGCAAGTGGTTGGAGGTGAGCCCCATTCCAGAATAAACAAAAAAGAAAAGAAAAGCAAACGGACGATTAACGTCCGGAGTTTAATTGCACCATTTTTTGGACTATGAGGGTATTTGATCCAAGGTCGAGAATATAGGAATATACACTCTAGGGGTCTCTACGTTAGGGGTGAATCTTGTGATATCCCGACCTTTTCACTGGAATTAGTATATCAAGGAAATTGATATAGATATACTCTCAATAATTTTTATTTTATTTGATTATCGATCGATTTAAATTTTAATCAAATGCCGAATTATGTGAAAAACATTATTACTAATATTCCTCGTTTTATTTAATCTTTTTACCCGTCGTCTAGCTTATTTATTTATTTTTATTTTTAATTATTTTGAGTCTAAGGCCCAAATATATGTACATATATCTTAATAGTTATGTGAAAAACTTTGGTGTCTTTAAGCCCAAACAATTGTGGATTAGAAATTTTATTTTATTTAGGGCCCAAGAGTGTTGCAACAGCGTGAGAGAGCTATGATAACAATCTGACAAGATCAGATTTCCTTTTTCCTGCCAGTATCTATAAAACCAGATTTCCATCCCTGCCAGTATCTGCAAATCAGATTTCTTTTCCCTGCAGCGTCTTTACATCTACCCAGAGACCACTTTCTTTCAAATCTGCCCAAACTCTTCCTCTTCCCAACACATCACTTTGCTAGAACATTCTCACTCTTTTTACATCAAATCTGCAGTAACTCACCTTCCTCCTCTCACTTCCTCACTCTCACTAAACATACTTTTCAACTCAAAAGGACAGAAGCTTCACTATTCTACTTCTACTGCAGGAATTCAAGACCACAACACTAACTAATCAAGGTAGTACTTTATTCCTCTCTGTTACAAAACCACCAACCTTCTTTTTGTCTCATTCATTAAAATTATATAGTGCTTTCATCTTTGTTACAGCAAAACAACAAAACACAATCACACCTGTTGGGAACCTTGTGGAATATCCTAACCCTTGTTTTGATGATACCAAAATTCATAGGACTTATATGTAATAGACTAGAATCGTTTTGAACTCAAGTGTTAGAGTTCATTTCTAGTTTAGTTGCGGTGTCGAAGACTGAAGACTGAAGAACGAAGACTGAAGACTGAAGATTGCAGATACCAACTGAAGTATCAGTTGAAGAATCAGTTGAAGACTGATTATTTAATGCGCGCAAAGGACTGATACTAAAGTCAAGTATCAGTTGAACATTCCTCCTAGGACTGATCTTCCAACGTTCAGAGGAAGCCACGTATGTACAAGTACAGCCGCATTAAATGCAGAGATCTCAGAATATCTTATCTCTGCAGAGGTCATTCCTATCTGGTGGTTACTTTTCAGAGATGTCACATCTCCTGTCCATCAAAGAGAGCCGTTTCCATACAGACAAGGAACCTCGAAGATTGAAGCCTCAGCCCAAATTCGAATTGCTCTCCAACGGAAGAAATCTTGAGGACGATTTACGCCAACGGATCTATTCAAGAGTTCTCCTACAAATAGCGCTCGAGGATCACTTCAACCTTCACCGATTCAACGACATAAGCTGAAGCTCTGCCGAAATTGCTACTCAGCCTAAAGCTTAACCGCCCCAAAGCTTGAATCGAAGAAGAGAATTCTAAAGCCAAAATCAGTCACTACTGATTACATACATTCTCTTAGACCCTAGGCATATATCTGTTTACCCAGAAGCCAAAGGTCAAACTTGCTTCAAAGAACTTGTTCTTTGTAAGTATAGTTGGCACTCATTCAAACCTCCCCCCCCATAAGAGTTTTTGAGTGGTTCGGAGTTTAGGAAGGTACTCTGAACTCTGAGTGAAAAGTCTGAGCACGAGGTGTGCTTAGCAGGGAAATCCTACGCGAGGTGTGTGGGTGCTGAAGAAGGGTTTTCTTCAGTTTACGGTTGTGTGCACCAGGCAAGCACACGGGTACGGTTTGCAGTGCACCAGTGAAGCACTTACGGAGTGGATTGTTGGTCTGATCAACCAGCCGTGGATGTAGGAAAGGGTTTTTTCGAACTACGTAAAAGTCTCTGTGTTATTTACAGCTTTCAGTTTTACATTCTTACTTGTGCTATTTCTATTGATAAAACTGAACACTGACTAATAGCAAAGAGAAACCTTAATCCAACAATCTGCTCCACCGAGGCTATTACGAAACTAAGTTTAATTTCCGCTGCGTATGATATCAATCTGACTGAACTATCCTCTGATAGTAAGGAAGAGTGATATCATCTCTATCTTTGCAAACACGACTGAAGCCCTTACTTGGATCAGTTAAGTTCCAGTAACTTAACTGATAACTCATTATTGAAGAGCTTTCAGTATCAGTCGTCAACCCTGTTGGTCAAAACTGATTTCAGTAAAACAGGAGTCCTTGTTTCCGTGCAAAGTTTCGTTTTGATCTCTGACTGAGATCCCTCTGATTGAGGTCAGAAGATTAAGTCAAAAATAGCCTATAGGTGTATTCCCCCCCCATACACCTATTCGAGACCCTCAGGACCTAACAATTGGTATCAGAACAGGTTGTTCGCAAGAACTATCTGCATCTGACTAGGTTCTATTTGAACTAGATCCTTTTTCTTAAAGGTCTCGAAAAAGTTTTACTTTTTCTTTTTATGCTTGTTATTTGCTCTATCTGCTGTTATTTGTTCTCTCTTTTTTTATGGAGACTAACCACAGCAGATTATCTTCTCTACCTATGTTTAGTATTAAAAAATACGACATATGGAAGTTTCGGCTTGAAAGCTTCCTCACCGCCCAACATTGCCGAATGTGGGAAGTCATCACCAGCGGACCGATCACCATCACCGAAACTGTCAAAAGGGTTCCTAATGATCTCCATCAGGATCCTTACGATGAGGTCCAGCCCAAGTCAAAAGCAGACTTCACCACAGAAGAAAGGAAGCAAGATGAGTTAGACAACCTCGCCAAAAGCATCATCTCCGGCACTGTTCCCGACAAGCATGTCATGAAGATCATCAAGTGCGGAACTGCAAAGGAGATGTGAGACATTCTGGAAAAAATGTGCGTAGGTTCCGAGAAAATCAAGGAGAATAAGCTATCGATAGCTTGCCAGAAGTTCGACTCCTTCCTCATGCTCAAGAATGAATCTGTCGAGGAAATGGAACAAAGATTCAATCTTACCTTGAATGAAGTTCAATCCATTTCCAAAGACAAATACACTCAACGAGAAATCAACCTGAAGATTCTTCGAGCATTGCCACGTGGAGAATGGCAGATCTACTCAGTCGCTCATCAACATAAGCCAGGATTCAGTCAGCTCCCGACAAACAAGCTTTTCTCCGATCTCATGGCAAATGAGTTCGACCTTCTGAGAAATCTTGGTAACAAGAAGGCTGGAGGATCAGACGAAGATGGTCCATCAACCTCAAGAGGAGTAGCACTGAAGGCCTCAACCAGAGAAGGCAAGAAGCAGATCAAGGAACCAACGGAACTCAACCCAGAGGACTTCTTCAGTCAATATGCTTTGTTAACTGAAAGATTCAACAAGATGGAGTCCAAGTTTCGGAAGTACAGAAGGTTCCACAAGCAGCACTACAAAGGAAAAGAAAGAGAAGGCAACTCCAGACATTCCACAGATCGAAGCGGAGAAAGGAAGTCAGCCGCTTACGACATCAAAGATATGGAATGCTTTGGATGTAGAAAGAAAGGGCACTTTCGACATGAATGCCCTAATCTGACTCCAGCTGAGCGCGGAGAACTGAAAGCTAAGAAAGATCGTAGCTTTTCGAAGAAGAAAACGATGGTTGCTGACGATGCTGACTCTTCCAAGGACACATCAGAATCATCCGACTTCGACAGTTCCAGCTCAGATGATGAGAGCCGAGCCCTGATGGCCAACGAATCAGAAAGCGTGGCTGACAACAGCTACGACAATGGAATGAATGTCTCAGAGGTAAACTCTCACTCAAAAACTCCATTTACTGATAACTTCCTGATGCTTTCAGGAGACCACTCAGAATCTGGAGATAGCTCATCCGATGAAACTGACGAGTTTGATCAGCTTATGACTGATCACTGTCAGCTGAGGAAAATGTTCGAAGATTTCCTCAAGCAGAATCAGAAAATAGACAAGGAGATCAATGATGAACGAGCTAAGAATCAGACAATCATCTACTTTCCGGATGAAACTTGTCTTGATCAGCTAATCATGGAGAACAGCCGACTGGAAGAAGAGCTCAGATTCTCCAACTCAGAATGTGAAAGAGCATCTCATGAAATCAAAAGGCTCAATCACAAGCTGGAAGAAACAGTCAAGAACTGCATGATGCAGTCTCCCATGATGAGCAACTTTCCATCGAAAGGACTGGTCAACAGCATCGGAGGAAAGGTTGCAGCTGTCAAAGGAAAGGATATCATGATCATCTCAAAGGACGATCCTTCTGAAATCATAACCTCAGAAGAATCAAGAGATCATGATATGGATGAAGTTCGCAAGCGCAGACTGATGGCTAGATCAAATGTTCCACCTCCACGAAGCTTCAGACGAGCTAAGAAGGCCCCCAACCAGATCATTCTATTGAGAAGGCTGGAAAGCAGATTTCAGTCAAAGATCAGGGAAGGAACATCAGAAGCCAAGAAGAATCTTCCTCATCAATCCAGGGGGAAGAAAGGCCACATCAGTCAGAAACTGACATCCTCAGTTCAGTTTCAGAAGGAACAACATCCATGGAGACCATGCAATGCTGAGTCCAGACGAACCAAGAGCCATCCACGACAACTAGCTACTGGACATCAGCCAAGTCTTCAAAAGTCTGCAAAGACTCAAGTATCTCAGGGAAGATACTTCGCCGAGCAAAGAAGACCTCAACCACTCATAAGACAGAACTGCTACAAGAGTGAGGCCTTCAAAAGGATTTCTCAACAGAAGAATGCACATGTGCCACCTGAAGCGCCAACGACGTCAATCAGACATTCAACAAAGCGCAAGAGATCAGCCAGACCAACTCTGAAGCAGATATGGGTTCTAAAGGGAACTCGAGCTAACATCGAAGGACCCAAAGCTTGATTGGGTGCCTGAAGCAACTCTTCCTTGCAGGTCAATGTCAGGAAACACAAAAAGAAGGAAGAGGCCAAAGCTTCGATCAGAACGTGGTATCTGGATAGTGGCTGTTCTAAGCACATGACGGGCTACAAAGAATATCTATCTCAGTATGTTGAGAAAGCTGGATCCAAAGTTGCATTCGGAGACAACTCAATCGGAGAAACAAAAGGCTACGGTGTGCTCAACATAGGTAACGCCAGTATCAGTAATGTTAGCTTTGTTTCTGGTCTTAAACATAATTTGTTGTCTGTGAGTCAATTTTGTGACAGTGGTTTCACAGTGAAGATCAAGAAGGATAAATTCACTGTTAGAAACAATCAAAAGAAGATGGTTCTGAAAGGATTCAGACAAGGAAGTCTCTACGTCGTTTCTTGGGAAGACAACCCACCAGAAACGTGCCTCATCAGCAAGAGCAGCTCGGAGCTCAATTGGCTATGGCACAAGAGACTCAACCATCTCAACTTCAAGACGATCAACAAACTTGCTAAACATCAACTGGTAGAAGGCCTTCCTTCTATTGTGTTCTAGAAGAAGCAAGAATGTGAAGCATGCCTCAGAGGAAAGCAGACGCGGACGTCATTCAAGTCAAAGTCAGGACACTCCTCTGAAAGGATTCTGCATCTACTTCACATGGATCTGTTTGGCCCGATCACTCCAAGAAGCTACAACGGTAGGAAGTACACCTTAGTAGTTGTGGATGATTATTCACGATATACTTGGGTTATCTTTCTCTTCAAGAAGAAAGAGACACTGGAGGAACTGCCAAAGCTGCTGAGAAGACTAAGCGTTGAAAAAGAAGTCAACATCATCAGCATCAGATCAGATCGTGGGACTGAGTTCCTCAATACTGTCATTAGTAAGTATTGTGATGAACAAGGAATCAGTCATCAAACTTCTGCAGCAAGAACTCCACAGCAGAACGGAGTTGCAGAAAGAAGAAACCGGTCTCTAAAGGAAGCAGCAAGGACGATGCTAGCCGAGTCAAAACTCTCCTTGAAGTTTTGGGCCGAAGCAGTCAACAACGCATGCTACACGCAGAATCGCTCCTTCCTCACTCAGAGACATGGAAGAACTCCATACAAGTTATGGAAGACCAGAAAGCCATCGATTGCCTACTTTCATGCTTTCGGTTCTAAGTGTTTCATACACAACAATGATAAAAAGAGGTTGAACACTTTCGATAGCAAGGCTGATCCAGGAGTCTTCCTTGGATACTCTGGAACAGAACGTTCAAGCAAAGCCTATCGAGTGTTTAATACTCAAACTCTTTGTGTTGAAGAAACACCTCATGTGATCTTTGATGAGTCTACAGATGGTTTCAGGGAACAAGAAGCTGAAAAGTGTGTTCAAAACACTGAAGGTTCTAGAGCTGAAATCCACAACACCGAGCCCTCTACTGTCTTGATATGGGGACCAGGCAAAGATGAAGATACTGAGATGCTTCAGTATCAGAAGATCAACCGAAGGTCTGAAGTTCAGACTGGAGCCAATGCAGACGGCATCAGTCAAGGGGGAACTCCAGTTGCTGAAGTTAGAGTTGAACGCGCAGAAGCCGCCCCAGCTCAACTCACCCCTGCTCCAGAAGGTGCTCAACACCCCAGAACCATTCTGACCGAAGAAGCCCCACCTTCTCCAGAAAAAATCAAGAAGTATCGAAGATGGTTTGAACTCCACTCAAAGGAGAACATCATTGGAGAACCATCAGATGACGTCAAGACTCGGAGATCAATGTGCAACCTCGTCTTCGACATCAATCAGAACTGCATCAACGAAGATAAGAATTTCAGCTGCTTCTTATCAACCACAGAGCCCAAGGATATTGAAGAAGCTCTGAAGTCTACTCAGTGGGTCATCGCAATGCTAGAAGAACTCAATGAATTCGACCGGAATTCAGTTTGGGAGCTTGTGGATCGACCAGACGATGCAAAGGTGATTGGCTGGAAATGGATTTTCAAGAACAAGAAAGACGAAGAAGGAAACGTTGTGAGAAACAAAGCAAGGCTAGTGGCTAAAGGATACAGTCAAGAAGAAGGAATCGACTACGACGAGACGTTCGCCCCAGTTGCCACATTGGAAGCATTCAGACTCTTCTTAGCCTTCGCAGCTCACAAAGGTTTCAAGGTACACCAAATGGATGTCAAGTGTGCATTTTTCAATGGAGTGCTCACAGATAAAGTCTATGTAGAACAACCTCCAGGGTTTGAGGTTGCTGGACCAGAAAAGGTGTACAAGCTGAAGAAAGCGCTCTATGGGTTGAAGCAAGCACCAAGAGCGTGGTATGATACTCTCTCGGAGTATCTGGTTGAACAAGGCTTCAAAAAGGGATCTGTGGACAAAACTCTGTTCACTCTCAAAGAAGGAGAAGATCTCTTGCTTGTTCAGATTTATGTTGATGACATAATCTTGGGATCCAAATCCGAACGCATGTGCAAGAAGTTTGCTGACATCATGACCAACAAGTTTCAAATGTCCATGATGGGAGAAATGAATTTCTTTCTCGGATTGCAAGTCAAGCAGACCAACGAAGGAATACTGATCAGCCAGTCCAAGTATGCCAAGGAACTGATAGCTAAGTTCGGTATTCAGCACATGAAGTCAGTCAAGATCCCAATGAACACAAACTGGAAAGTTGATCCAGGTTCAGAAGGAAACTCTGTCTCTTCGAAGAAGTACAGAGAAATCATTGGATCTTTGCTGTATTTGACTACGAGCAGACCAGATATCGCATTCGCAGTCGGGGTATGTACAAGATATCAACCAGATCCTAAGGAAGCTCATTTGGATGCAGCAAAGCGGATTCTGAGATATCTAAAAGGCACGCCCAATTTAGGATTATGGTATTCAGCAGACGACGACATCAAGCTCACCGGATATTCAGATTCAGACTTCGGTGGATGCAAGCTTGATCGCAAATCAACCTCCGGAACATGTCAATTCCTAGGCAACAAGCTCATTTCTTGGTTTTCAAAGAAGCAGATTTCAGTCGCCACCTCTACAACTGAAGCTGAATATGTTGCTGCCGGAAGTTGCTGCTCACAAATCCTGTGGTTAGTCCATCAACTAAAGGACTATGGGATCGACGAAAAAGAAGTTCCTATCTATTGCGACAGCTCCAGTGCTATTGCAATCTCCCAGAATCCAGTTCACCACACCAGAGTAAAGCATATTGAAATTCGACATCACTTCATTCGTGATCATGTCGAAAAGAAGAATATCTCTGTGGAATGGATTCCCACTGCTATTCAGAGAGCGGACCTGCTGACCAAGGCTTTTCCAGAAGAGAGGTTCAATGATCTATGTGCAAAGATCGGCATCATCGACCCTGAAGAGTGATGTTGTGTTTGAAGATCTTCTCAAACAGTCATGCTGACTGGTGGTCAACCAACTGATGATTCAACGATCGCCGACGTGGAAAGCAATGAAGTCCGAATGCTCATCTGAAGAAGAAGTCATCCTGATGAATCAACCAGGATCACGTGGTATCAACTGACTACTATGTTCAGTTGATCAGTAAGTATTTTAAATGCTTACATTTCAAAATAAGTTATTTCAGTTAAGAGCTTCAAGTTTTTAGTTCAAAATCTTTTCTCTAATTGATCAGTTTCTTTCAAAAACTTTAACTGATTGTTGGAAATTGTTGAAAAATGGAATATCCGAGAAGGACAAGATTTTTATAAAGTGAAAATCTGTTTTGATTGAACTTGTCCTGATCTTATTGCCAAAAATCTTTCCAACCTTTTTGCCTCTGCAATAAAATTTCTTGAAAAGCTCATTGACATGACAGAATGTTATGATGCCTTTCTACTTTTTGAAGACGCAGTCCCTCGCAGTGACGGCGGACGCGAATTTTCTCTTCAATTGCATTTTAGGCACAGTTTTCGAAAAACCTTTCATCTTCTTACATGGTTTAAATCTTGTCTATTTATACCATGCTGTCTTCACGTTTTTTTCTGCATCAACTAACAACTCTCCACAGCTTTGACTGTGAGAAAAATTTTCAATCTTTCCAAAAAGTTGCAGAGAAAAATTGTTCCAACTAAAGGAGAAATCTATGACTGCAAAGTCATGGAGTGGAAGAATGACACTCACATACCTGGTCTTCACCGGACCCTTCCACTGGACCTCAACGTCTCTCCGGCGTCAAAGTTTGCTCTACCCTCACTTGTATCCAGCGAAGCGAGTGTCTTCCATCCTCATGCCCGGCACATGGATTGGAAGTTCCTATCTAAATTGGACAGACTTCACCTGGTTTTCAGGAAGCTTCTCACCTTTTGGTGAAGCCTCCATGTGGTGCAACAGCAATGAGTAGGAGCTCGTTGCCATCCGGCGCAAAATCGACAGTGCTAGTCCTCACGATTACCACTGATTCGATTCTCCATCTTCACCTCATCTTCTCCCCCATGTATGACGAGATGCGTTTTGATACTTTTTTTCATCAACATCTCGCCATGCATTTCCTTCGTTTCTCCTCCCCTCCTCTCGCACTCCTCTATTCTTCTCTCCTCGTCTGTCTCCTCGCACTCCGGATCGTATGTATAGTTGCATCTTATGATTATCTCTAACGATGCTATGCATACTTTCCTTTCCTTCACACTGCTCTTCTCCATTCCTCTGTCTCCCCGCCTTCTCCGTCCTCTCTTTTTCATCCTTCCCCACCCACTCCTGACGTCCTCCTCCTTCTGCATATTCGGGACTCCTCCCCTTCTCAAGTCGTCACCACAACTACTTGAGAATTGGAGTTGAAGTCTCATTTGATCTCATCTTCCATGGTCATCTCTCTTTTTGATGTTGCCAAAAAGGGGGAAAGTTGGGAAAGACAGAGTCAGTGAGCAACCCTTTTGGTTACTCCTGTCCCTATTTCTTGACTGTAGATGGGATAGCTAAGGATCACCAGAAGGATGACGATTCAGAAGAGACCTCAAATCAACGGAACACAAGTGAAAGTGGAACAAGCTTAGGAACATGAAGACACGAAGACAGAAGATGAAGATCAAGAAGTTCAAGGCGCAGCCAAGCAGACTGCTGGAGTCCATGGGTTTCCCATGATGTTTTTGTTTTTCTTTTTACTCCAATGTAAGTCTTGCTCTGTACCTCGACTGATGGCTTATCAGTCTTCTTTAATGAAATGAACTTCTTATTGATCTCAACCTGAAGACAATAACTCTTTGTCCAGACTCTGATTATGGTTTTTCTGTCTTCTTTTTGTTCTGTTTTAGAACTGTTTTCGTTCTTACTCTAAGTACAAGTTTTTAGGTTCTATTGTTAAGGGGGAACTGTTTTCACCCTATGTTTAGAACTTGTACTGTGAGTTCAGTCTTTTTGCTGTCTAGAACTGTTCTGTGGTTTTGGCATCATCAAAAAGGGGGAAATTGTTGGGAACCTTGTGGAATATCCTAACCCTTGTTTTGATGATACCAAAACTCATAGGACTTATATGTAATAGACTAGAATCGTTTTGAACTCAAGTGTTAGAGTTCGTTTCTAGTTTAGTTGCGGTGTCGAAGACTGAAGACTAAAAAACGAAGACTGAAGACTGCAGATACCAACTGAAGTATCAGTTGAAGAATCAGTTGAAGACTGATTATTTAATACGCGCAAAGGACTGATACTAAAGTCAAGTATCAGTTGAACATTCCTCCTAGGACTGATCTTCCAACGTTCAGAGGAAGCCACGTACGCACAAGTACAGCCGCATTAAATGCAGAGATATCAGAATATCTTATCTCTGCAGAGGTCATTCCTATCTGGTGGTTACTTTTCAGAGATGTCACATCTCCTGTCCATCAAAGAGAGTCGTTTCCACACAGACAAGGAACCTCGAAGATTGAAGCCTCAGCCCAAATTCGAATTTCTCTCCAACGAAAGAAATCTTGAGGACGATTTACGCCAACAGATCTATTCAAGAGTTTTCCTACAAATAACGTTCGATGATCACTTCAACCTTCACCGATTCAACGACATAAGCTGAAGCTCTGCCGAAATTGCTACTCAGCCTAAAGCTTAACCGCCCCAAAGCTTGAATCGAAGAAGAGAATTCCAAAGCCAAAATCAGTCACTACTGATTACATACATTCTCTTAGACCCTAGGCATATATCTGTTTACCCAGAAGCCAAAGGTCAAACTTGCTTCAAAGAACTTGTTCTTTGTAAGTATAGTTGACACTCGTTCAAACCTCCCCCCCCCATAAGAGTGTTTGAGTGGTTCGGAGTTCAGGAAGGTGCTCTGAACTCTGAGTGAAAAGTCTGAGCACGAGGTGTGCTTAGCAGGGAAATCCTACGCGAGGTGTGTGGGTGCTGAAGAAGGGTTTTCTTCAGTTTACGGTTGTGTGCACCAGGCAAGCACACGGGTACGGTTTGCAGTGCACCAGTGAAGCACTTGCGGAGTGGATTGTTGGTCTGATCAACCAGCCGTGGATGTAGGAAAGGATTTTTCCGAACCACGTAAAAGTCTCTGTGTTATTTACAGCTTTCAGTTTTACATTCTTACTTGTGCTATTTCTATTGATAAAACTGAACACTGACTAATAGCAAAGAGAAACCTTAATCCAACAATCTGCTCCACCGAGGCTATTACAAAACTAAGTTTAATTTCCGCTGCGTATGATATCAATCTGACTGAACTATCCTCTGATAGTAAGGAAGAGTGATATCATCTCTATCTTTGCAAACACGACTGAAGCCCTTACTTGGATCAGTTAAGTTCCAGTAACTTAACTGATAACTCATTACTGAAGAGCTTTCAGTATCAGTCGTCAACCCTGTTGGTCAAAACTGATTTCAGTAAAACAGGAGTCCTTGTTTGCGTGCAAAGTTTCGTTTTGATCTCTGACTGAGATCCCTCTGATTGAGGTCAGAAGATTAAGTCAAAAATAGCCTATAGGTGTATTCCCCCCCCCATACACCTATTCGAGACCCTCAGGACCTAACAACACCAAACAAATCCGAAACAAGGTTCGTTCATTCTTTATGCTATAAACTTTACGTTTTCTTACCAGTACACTTGATGAAATTTTGGACTTAGAACTAAAAACCCTTAGACCACAACAAGAACTTTGACATGATCTTGCTCACTGTATTGCCTTGAACCAATAAGAGAAATACAAGAGAAAAGAAACAGAAATCGAATCTGCACCAAAATTTAATCTTCTTCAAAAATCATATCTTCCTTTTAAGAGCAAATTCTCTTCTTCCTTGGACTGTTTATGAACTGTCGAAAAAGGGGGGGGAGGGAATTTCCATTTTCCTTTGATAATGGCCGGAGAGAAAAGGGGGGGGGGGGAGAGTCTTCTGCCCGGTGTAAGGACGGCGGCGGCACGGCAGCTTCCAAGACGCCGATTGCTCGACCGACCGCGAGGGAGGAGGAAGAGCAGGCTGGGCTGCATCGCTGCTGTGGTGGAAACGTCGCCTAGGTGGCTGACCACCACATGCAGAGGGAGAGACGACGGAGGGGGCTGGGCCGTGAGAGGAAGCGCCGGTGGTTGGCGGTAGCGCGACCGGAGGCCAGGCGCGCTGCCCACTGCGAAAACGGCAGCAGCAGCGGCAGTCTCCCTCGGCCGTCCGCCGCAGAGGACGCAAATGAGGAGGGGGCGCGAGGCGGCTGACGGCGAGGCACGCTGGAGTGGCTGCAGGCGGCAGCGGCGGCGGCGGCGCTCTTCCGCCGCCTGATGTGCGCCAGGAGGAAGAGACGGAGGGGATGGCGATGAGTGAGGGAGGCCTCGGAGCCGACGATCCTCGCCGGGGTTGGAGCAGGCGGCGGCGACAGATCTTGGAGGGAGGAGAGGCGGTGGTTCAGGGAGAAGAGAGAGAGATCGGTGAGGAAGAGAGGAAGGACTGATGGGATGGAGTGAGGAGAGAGAGATAGGGGCTCTTTTGTTTTAATTTCATTTTTTTTTTCTTCTTTTGACTTTCTTTAGGGCTTTCTTGACTTTAATTTACGCTTAAGTTGTTTTGGACTTTTCTTTTTCTTTATGGGCCGATTTTAATGAGCTGATGGGCTGATTTTATTAATTTTAATGGGTTCTACATTCTTAACATAATACTTGGGCTGCATTATTAATAACAAGTCTTTAAATCATTTCTTTGGGCTTTAGTTGTTACTTTGGGCCTGTAAATGTTCTATAAAAAAAATTATTAATTTTTCTTTAATGAATAAGATTTTATATTTTGTTTAATTGACTAATAATTTTTAGATTTAGTATTAATTATATTTATTAAGTTACTAATTATGTATTAAAGTTTATGGATTCACTTAAGGATATTATTGAATTCTTATTCGGGCAAAATATATCAATAGTTAGCAATCCCCCACTTTACTTAGAAAATTAGGATGACACATCGAGACCAATTTAAGAATAGATTTCTTGTAGGTTCGAGTAACCAAGGGCTTTAGAGCTACAAGAAGAGCAAGCACTGAATCTCCACATCGAGTTGGGTTATATTTTACATACAATGTATCTTGAGTTATATAAGCTCTGATATTTCATGAAAATTATCTGTTTATCCAATATAAATGTTTTTATGTGCGTTCTGTAATTGTTTAAGGCTTGCTTAAGTATCGATCGAGATTCTCATTTGGCCTAACACGCTAAATGAGGATTGTGTACACAAGGTTAGTGGCTCGATGGGTTGATCACCATCGTGCACTAACAGATTTAGAACATTATAAGGATGGGTGCTTGTCTGGACGTGTTCCGAAGCACAGTTAAGGGTATTGATGCTGACTGGGTGCGTCCCGAGGTCAATAACAGATTTTTGGATCTGACTGGGCGTGTCCCGAGATCAATGAATGTGGGGAGAAAATGAGTAACAATCGAACGTGAAGGAATATTAAACTGAATTAACGTTCTGCTTTGCCCGATGATCGTTTCTTGGATTATTATCAATTTATCATACAACGATTAATCCTAACATGCTCCTATGAATTTAACAGCTGCACGTTGGAGTTCAGAAATACCTGAAGAATTCAGAAGAATTCGTCAATCTGTCGCTGAACAGGTCAGCCAACTTCAACGCTCCGTTTGACCCCTCAAACGACCTCCAATCGTATTTTGTGCAGAAATACGATTTCTTCGTCTTCGAAAGAGCTTTCCGTATCCGCCTGATTCGTCTGAATCGGAGTTCTGTGGAGGAAGTTATGGCCGTTTTACGGAGACTGCCAGAACTTGGTTTCCTGCGAAAAACTGACTCCAGCTCTGATCTTCTCGACTGTATCCCGCTCAATTCCCAACGTTGGATGGACAACGAGCTATGGAAATTCCCAAGACAGAATGACCACTCACGATTTCCTGCGCTCCGCTCTGCTCTCAAAACCCTAATTTTATCAGTCTGTTTTCCTGAGAGCTGACAGCTGTATTTAATAATACAGAAACTGAGAGGGGGCGCCAGTTTTAGTGTGAGGGCCGAAAATCTGCCCTACTTGGGCTAGGAGACATTGGGCCAGCCCAGGGACCAGATACAAGGAATAAAGATGGGCCTCAAATAAATTAATTTATCTATGGTCAGCCCAGACCATAATTAATTTATAAATATCAGTTCATTCCACTAGAGAACCGATACTGACTTACCCCTTTATTGCCGGTGATGAGTCGGGGCTTGTATTTAGACTTATTAAATCTCCGTATGTAAAATATCCGACATCCATTAATTAATTAGAGCTCTGACAGCTTAAATTAATTAATCTCTTAATAATTCCTTAAGCAGTACCACTCAAACTTTATTATTACGCCTGAACTTAATCAACCTGCAGGGTTTAGCATAATAAACCTTATTGAGCTCCTTAAGGGGATGTCATTATCTTATACCGGATACGGGTACTAATACAGATAATCAAATATCATATATTAACCGCTATCACCCAAGATACAGAGTACTCGAGTTAGTATATAACTTTCACCCATAGTAAGTCAAAGTGATATACGAATTAATATATATATCTGAATACTTATTAGTATTAAGATTTATAAGTCACCGAGATCTTGATTCTTCACTTAAGTCAGATAGAAGAATACATCTCAAACTGTGGTCCTATCAATACGTAATGACGTACCAGTATAGACAAGTAGCCAAGACAAACTACTTCCATCTATACTGCAGCCTAAACCAATAACTTGTCCTAGAGTTATTTCGGCTGTGATCATATTATATCTCTTAAGGTTATTCCAATTATATGGTCTTCTGTGATCTACAACACACCATATAATCTACTTATATAGAGATAAAGAACATACATATGCAATCATGAACACAATCAGATAGGAGATTAGATAGTGAACTTAGGAAACATTGTATACAAGCATAAAACGTTCTTGCTTTCAGTATACAAATCCAACAATCTCCCACTTATACTAAAGCAAACTTTTAGTATACAATGCGTCTATTTACCAATCACCTAACACTTCTCCCACTTATACTTAAAGTTTCCTAAGTGGGTGGCATCAATCTGGCATCAATCGCATTCCCATCTTTCAATGACCATTTGCGATAAGCCTTTTGTGAAAGATCAGTAGGTTTCTCCAATATGTGAGAATTTATTCTTTGAGCACAAAAACCTCGATTTACGAATAATCGTATAACTTGGTACTTACTCTCCATGTGTTTGACCCCTTGTGGTTCTAGGATTCCTTAGAGTTCGCAACTACACTTGAGGTATCACGAAGGTGATGCTCTCACGCAAACTAGGAATTACCCTTAGATCCTGGAGGTAGTGGTCAAACCAAAAGGTTTTACCTCCCAAGAAAAACACATAGCTCGAGGTAATTATTCTTTGTTCCGGTCAGCCTGGAAATCCGAAATCATATAATCCAAAAAGGAACTAAACTGTCTAACTGGTAAACTATCCTTATTCTCTAGTAAGGGACTTGAAAATATAATTTACCACAGTTCAGTGTCCTTAACTAGGACTATACAGATATCTTACAACCATGCTAACTGCATAGCAAATATAAGATCTCGTACATAGCAATCCATACATGAAGCTATCTACTGCGGAAACGTAGAATACTGCCTTCATTTCCTCAACCTTAATAGGCATCTTAAGACATAGTCTTTAGATAAAGGAACGCCATATCTAAAAGGTAGCAATCCTTTCTTGGCGGTATTCATACTACAACGAGTATTCTCAGTATCAATGTAAGACACTCGAGATAAGCCCAACATCCTTTTCTAGTGATCCCTTATAACCTTGATCACAGAGACGTATACTGTACCTCCTTAGTCTTTCATCTGAGACTGTTCGGATAACTATTACTTTATGTCTTGACAATAGCTCCATATTGTCGCCAATTAGGAGGATATTGTCTACATAAAATGCAAGATAAACCACATCACCGATGACACGAGAGCGATTGACACGAGATGTTTCTCTCCCTCCCTCACGTAACCTCGATGGTTTAAGTGAGCTGCTATGGGTAAAATGATCCGAATGTTCTGAGCATGGTACTTGCGAAAATATCATCATAACCTATACCCTTACACTGGGCATAACCTTTCGCCACCAGTCTAGCTTCGGAAGCTACGACCTTGCTCATTCGGGCCTGTCATTATCTTGCATACTCACTTACAACCTAAGGCATGACTGCCTCCTGGTAGCAAGATTTTCTAGTATACACCCATATTTTTAATGGATTGCTCCATTGAGGTGTGCCAAGATTCTACATTCTCGTCTTTCACTAATTCCAAGTAGATATCTGGGTCGATTCTCTTATATTCACTACCAGGGACTGAATCCAAAGATTCTCCCAAGAACATAAATCGATCGGGTTGTCCCACAACCCTCCCACAACAATGGATCTGTGGTGGCACATGTGTGTCAACAGTGCGTGCAGTGTCTTGTGGTACAAAACTCTTGCATACTTGGCTTGGGTGATGGAATCGCCTGTCTAATGTCTTCAATTTCTTGAAACACACTATCTGACTTGGATTAGTAATTATTCCCATAGTCCACTTCTAAGAATCGTGTGATATTGCTAATAACCACCTTCTGATTCTTTAGGACTAATTGCAAAGAAGCATAACTCATCATCGGACATATTTTTCCAAGAGTGACCTATTTCTTCTCTCCACCACACCATTTTATATAAGGATCACATGGTGTAGTAAACTGGGTTGGAATCCCAAACACTGACAATGAATCAGAAAAGATCATTCCTAACACATTATTGGTCCTTTATCCCCTTTGCCATGAATGACCCGGTCTCCATCTTTTCCTCTATACAGGATTCGCAGGTTCCAAATGGTACAACCTGGATAAAATCCAATGTACTATTTAGACACGAGCCTTTGGATCCTGTTAAGATAGATGTGACCTAATCTAGGGTATCAATATATGTGTAAGATCCTCATGAGAGATTAGCCTTAACTTTTCTCTTTCTTTTGTTCGATGATGTAAATGCAATATAAAAGGTATTTTGTAGACAAGTTATAGTATGAAGAGAGATGTTCAAAATACCAGAATAGACAACTTTGTCATTTCTTATGATAGAAACACCACTATCAAAAATGACATAAGATCCATCTTTTCAAAATTTTGGAACATGATAAGGAACTCTCAAAAACTAAACTATGTCTTTAGAACTTAAAGACAAGGCTTCAATTGCAACAACTGCGACTCTAGTCACGTTGCCTATGAAGACAATCATCTCATCACTTCTCAGCTTCCTTGTCAGCTTAAAAGGCCATGCAAGGTGTAACAATCATTATTAGTTTCTCTCGTTATCCACTACTCACAACTGAGTAGAAAATGAGCTGATATGTCTCAGTTACTATAGCAAGTGAAGTACCTTAACCCTTTGCCTTGAGTATTGAATGAAAAAATCTTCAATACTCAATCTTATCACACCACTACTCCCACTATTTCCCTTGTCTTTCTTGCCCCTTGGACCCTTCTTCTTCCCGTCATTCGACGAAGAAGATGGCTCTCCTTTGGCAATAACAAGTGCTTGCACATCTCTTTCCCACAACTTCCTTAGCCGTAACTAGAGCATTCAACAACTCAAAAAGAGTATTATCTTTCTTGCTCATAACAGCGTTGAGGCGGAAGTTCTTAATTAAAAGACTTGGGAAGAGAGTTCAGGATAATATCGACTTTTGCCTCACCGTCGATACTCCCACTGAGCAAGTCAAGTCTGTCAAGAATTGCATGACATGCTCGTGCACTGAGCTGTGCTCACTCATAAAAATAATAAGATTACTCTCATCAAATTTAAATGAGCAGCTCAGTCTGACTCTCCGAACACTTTCTTGAGATTCAGCATGATGCTAATAGCATCGTCCATGCCCTGATGTTGGAACTACAAGGTTTGTGATATTATACTCATAATATAGCATATAGCCACATTATTCGTCTTATGCCACCATTTATGTAATTCCTTTTTCTCATCAGTTGACTATTGTTCGGACCATAAGAACGTGGAGTAGTAAGCAACACAAAAAAAAATGTGTTTAGTTTGTGATAAAGATAAAAATCCAAAACTGCGTTTCCATTTTATATATGTGGACTGGTTAAAAGACTTTGTGCAAGAATAAATAAACAATAAGAGACATAGACATATCTGAAAGTAACGAACATAAAGCACATAATTCGTAACAATAATATTGTAACCTTTTGATAAAACAACATTAATGAAACCTCCAACTGCCCAAGGAATCTCACGGGTAAGCCACGATCGTGTGGACGTTTACACATGAACCCCTCAACCAGACTATTTACCTAGTCGTTTAATTTCCATCCATGTCAACTTAACCTTTTGACAAAGGAAATTAATAGTTGGACCTTAACTAGACCATATCATATTCAAGAATGGACTCCGATGGGGAGTTGTACATTGTACTTGAAATGATATCTAAGCAGCGACCACAATTTAACCTCGACAGTTAAATTCTCGAAATTAGCATACTCACGAGGACCATACCGCTTTCAATTTAACCTCTTGGTTATCTTATTTAGAATCCATCCTCTAAAGTACTTGTGAAAATTATACGAGTAAGCCACGATCGTGTGGACGTTTACCGCATAACTCCCACTACTTAAATGGATTTAAATATTTTTGATAGAAACCTCAACTTAACAAACTTGTGAAATTGAATATGAAGTAAGCCACGATCGTGTGGACGTTTACTCACATCCTCAATCACTTTGTCTTGAGGCCGCATGTGGAGGTCTATATAAAATTAAGAATAAAATTTTTTAAACAATTACCACAAACTAACTTTGAAATTAAATTCTCGAATCTTGACATACACACGAGGACCATGTCACATTCAATTTAATTTCTTAGTTATCTTGTTTAATTCCATTTTTTAAAGTACTTGTGAAAAAATTATACGAGTAAGCCACGATCGTGTGGACGTTTACCGCATAACTCCCACTACTTCAATGGATTTAGAAATCTCAACTCAACAAACTTGTGAAATCGAATGTGAAGTAAGCCACGATCGTGTGGACGTTTACTCACATCTCAATCACTTTCTCTTGAGATCGTTTATGGTGGTCTAAATAATTTTTAATCATCTATAAAATTATTAATACAGCTTAGTCTTTTTACATTCAAAAGGTTTGAACATGCTCAACACATAATCCTAAACATGCTCATCTAGAACGCAACATGTAAAACATGCTTATAGAATTCTAAAACATGCTTAAGAAAACGATAAACCTAGCATGCTTGTCTAAGCGCAGTTAATAAACACATATTAACAATCAAAGACAAGGACAGCAGGTAAAGAGCATAGGGATTAACACCACGGCATGCAAAGAACAGAAAAAAAAAAAACAAAAAAAGTTCTTCGTGACCCATTCGTGGAATCCCATATTTCTAATCTATTACAAAGAACAGAAAAGAAATAAAAACAAAAAACAAAACTGGCCCGAACATCTCCTATCAAGCCCGTGTAGGAAAATAGGGTTTGGGCCCCCTAGGGTTTGACGAAACTCGCGCCACCTAGGGTTTGGGATCCCCTAGGCGCCGCCGCCGCCCACACCTCGACAGTAGCCGGACGGGCGCAGCAGCAGCAGCCCCGGCGCCGCAGCCCTCGGCGCGGCTTCCCTCGGCACGGCAGCAGCCTCCTCGGCGTCCAGCAACAGCCGCACAGCAGCAGCAGCGGCACGGCAACCTCGGCTCCTGGTCGCGGCAACCTCGGCAGATCCGGCGCGAGGACAGCAGTGGCCGCGGCGCTCCTGCGGGCGCGCAGCGCGCAAAACGCGCACGCGCAGCCCTCGGCGCGCACAGCCCCTGCTCGCCGCCTATTCTCCCTAGCCCTACCTTACCTGACCAGCCTCGGTAGCCCACGGCGTGCAGCAGACAAATGGCAGCAGCGGTGGCACGGCAACGCTCGACCGGGCGCGAAGCGCTCAGCGCGCAAGAGCGTGCGCGCGCGCAGCCCTCGACGTGCGCAGCCACCACCACTCCTTAGTCCAACCGCAGCCATCCAGCCCGGGAGTTTGTGCGCGCGCCGTGGCGCACGGGGCTCGTGGAGTGCGCAGCCCTTCGTGCCCTCGGCGCCCACCGCCTCCCGACACTCCAACCTCCGTTCATTCGATGTTGATTCGTCGTCGTCCTCGTCTCGTTCCCCAGTTTTACAGATTACAAAGGAAAAACAAATACAATTTGAAGAACCTAATCTAACCGCGGATTTTCTCGCGGTGAAAAACGATTACAACGTCAAACGACGTATCCTACGAATCAACAAGCCACGAAGAACAACAGCAGTAAAAACAACGCACATTATTAATCGTACATAAATTAATAATAGAGCCAAGAAAATAATCCTGGGCTCTGATACCAATTGAAGGAATATTAAACTGAATTAACGTTCCGCTTTGCTCGATGATCGTTTCTTGGATTATTATCAATTTATCATACAACGATTAATCCTAACATGCTCCTATGAATTTAACAGCTGCACGTTGGAGTTCAGAAATACCTGAAGAATTCAGAAGAATTCGTCAATCTGTCGCTGAACAGGTCAGCCAACTTCAACGCTCCGTTTGACCCCTCAAACGACCTCCAATCGTATTTTGTGCCGAAATACGATTTCTTCGTCTTCGAAAGAGCTTTCCGTAGCCGCCTGATTCGTCTGAATCGGAGTTCTGTGGAGGAAGTTATGGCCGTTTTACGGAGACTGCCAGAACTTGGTTTCCAGCGAAAAACTGACTCCAGCTCTGATCTTCTCGACTGTATCCCGCTCAATTCCCAACGTTGGATGGACAACGAGCTATGGAAATTCCCAAGACAGAATGACCACTCACGATTTCCTGCGCTCCGCTCTGCTCTCAAAACCCTAATTTTATCAGTCTGTTTTCCTGAGAGCTGACAGCTGTATTTAATAATACAGAAACTGAGAGGGGGCGCCAGTTTTAGTGTGAGGGCCGAAAATCTGCCCTACTTGGGCTAGGAGACATTGGGCCAGCCCAGGGACCAGATACAATGAATAAAGATGGGCCTCAAATAAATTAATTTATCTATGGTCAGCCCAGACCATAATTAATTTATAAATATCAGTTCATTCCACTAGAGAACCGATACTGACTTACCCCTTTATTGCCGGTGATGAGTCGGGGCTTGTATTTAGACTTATTAAATCTCCGTATTTAAAATATCCGACATCCATTAATTAATTAGAGCTCTGACAGCTTAAATTAATTAATCTCTTAATAATTCCTTAAGCAGTACCACTCAAACTTTATTATTACGCCTGAACTTAATCAACCTGCAGGGTTTAGCGTAATAAACCTTATTGAGCTCCTTAAGGGGATGTCATTATCCTATACCGGATACGGGTACTAATACAGATAATCAAATATCATATATTAACCGCTATCACCCAAGATACAGAGTACTCGAGTTAGTATATAACTTTCACCCATAGTAAGTCAAAGTGATATACGAATTAATATATATATCTGAATACTTATTAGTATTAAGATTTATAAGTCACCGAGATCTTGATTCTTCACTTAAGTCAGATAGAAGAATACATCTCAAACTGTGGTCCTATCAATACGTAATGACGTACCAGTATAGACAAGTAGCCAAGACAAACTACTTCCATCTATACTCCAGCCTAAACCAATAACTTGTCCTAGAGTTATTTCGGCTGTGATCATATTATATCTCTTAAGGTTATTCCAATTATATGGTCTTCTGTGATCTACAACACACCATATAATCTACTTATATAGAGATAAAAAACATACATATGCAATCATGAACACAATCAGATAGGAGATTAGATAGTGAACTTAGGAAACATTGTATACAAGCATAAAACGTTCTTGCTTTCAGTATACAAATCCAACAGAACGTACATGGGCGCCCTCGACAAGAAAATATTTTTGTCATGCTTAGAAGTGGGATTCCGTTTTGAAACCTTCTAAGTCATGATTTTGATATTGGATAAACTGCCTTATCATTTCATAAAATTATTTCGAAAACTTGTGCCCACTGAGTACATTAGTACTCAGCCCAAATTATTTTCAAATGTTTTTCAGGTTAGGCGGCTGGTGCGCACGGTGTTGAGCTAGGGAGTGTTTCATATCCCGACGACTAGCTACTCCTTAGATAATCTAGTTGAATTTCTGAATATCATCAATCTAATTCTGTTGAGCTCAGGCTCATTATTTCTATTCTGCTGCACTGTTTGAATGTTAAAATATCAGGGTTGTGAAACTAAACCTCTTTAGATCCCTGGGGATTTCCTCCATATGATGAACTCGTTCTATGTCATCATTAACCATCTATGTAATAAGCCTTTTTATTTATCGTATTTTATTTCTTCCCAAGCCTGGGCTGTCACAAGTGGTAGCAGAGCCTAGGTTTTCTTTCGCATCTCTGATTGCCACAAATTCTTTAAGACCGAGTCTAGAATTAGTTCCCTAGACTCCTATACATCGCCAACACTCCCAGCTCTTCGTCACACCACCGTCTCAAGGTACGTTTCAATTAGTGAATTCAAGATGTTTGCAAATTTTCAAAAGTATTTTGAAATTTATTCAAATGAAAACGAGGCGCCCTACAAAGAAAATAATCACTCCAACAACATTATCTTGTAAAAGGATACGAATGACTCAAGCAAATGACGTCTTGGGATAGACCGAGCCCTTGACGGATCAGCAGGAAACGTTTGTCGAAGAGGGTTTTCTCGAATCCCCTTGACCTAACAAGAACGATTACATGTTGTGGTCTTAAGTGCCACTACCAATAAGGAATGTTTCAAAAGAGTTACCAACCAATAACCCCACAGATTGTTGTAATAACATAGAAAGCCAGGAGTATCTATGAGATAGAAATAGGACCACTGAATTAGGATTTACAAAACTTGAGAATCACATAGGACGTTCGAAGGAAGAGTATGGACCTTAGGCATTGCTTAAGCCTCTTTTACATTTTTATTTATAGTATCTCATATAGAACTTAATATTTTCAGATGGAACCACCCCAACCACCCCCAAGATTCCCCGCACTTAGGGATATGATCGATCAGATGAGGCACACTCAGGACTTGGAGGATAGGCTCCGACGGTTTTGGCTGTGTCAATGGGATCCGAACGAGCCCTTTGGGGCATTTTTGGGGCGATTCGTGCACGCTTGGCAGTTTGTGCGGACGATCGGCGTCACAGACTGTAACACCCTAATCTAATTAA
Organism: Salvia miltiorrhiza; assembly: GCF_028751815.1. NCBI lineage: Eukaryota > Viridiplantae > Streptophyta > Magnoliopsida > Lamiales > Lamiaceae > Salvia > Salvia miltiorrhiza. The sequence goes on from NC_080388.1 coordinate 36,918,822, forward strand.
GGAGTTAAATAAAACTTTTAAATAAATATTTAATGCGGAAGTCTTTAAAAATCTAAAATCAGCTTTTTAAAATGAATATTTTGAAAGAAAACAATTTAAGGAAAATAAATCTTTAAATGAAATGGATTTTTAAAACACTTTTTAAAATGATTTAAAAGACATCTAATTTTTTTTTTTTAATAATAATACATTTAAATACTACCTTGATTTAAAATTGACAATCAACATCCTGTCCCAAAGTATGACATAAAGATGTCATGAAAATATTTAACTATTGAGTAAAACTTCAAATACTTGAATCAACTATTTTCAAAATGACTTGATGCGCCTATTCGACCCTCCACGCGTCTCCAACGTGAAAATACCTGAAATTGTTTAATATGGGATGAGCATACAAAGTATAACTCAGTGTGGGAACATGCAATAATTGTCCACGTTAATAACACAGTAAACACATACGGTCACTTCATATATATCCTCAATATTCGCACTGTGGCAATCCAAGGACTATTAAAGTCCCGGACCCTATTTACGGGCCCCTGGCGACATCCTCAAAATAAACATCAAATCGCATTGTGGCAATCCAAGGACGGTGAAGTCCTGGACCCTATTTACGGGCCCCTAGCGATATCCTCAAAATATACGTCATAACACATATGGTAAACACATATTATTAAAATGGACAAGAATTAACCACAGCATGTACTGAAATAAATCCCACACCTGAAGATTTAATTTGAACTTGAACTCCAACTTCAACTTGAAATTTAACTTAAGTAATTCAATCAAAATTTATGTCCTAGTCGCGCCGCACCTAGTCAGATAAAATTCAAATAATTGAAATATAAGTGCCTAAATAAACTTAAAGTAATTTAATCACTTGAAAATTTATTTTATAAGCCACTGATTTAATTAATAAAGTAGAATAATAATAAAAATACTTAAAGATCCTTTCTTTAGGAAAAGTAGCTAAATTTCTAATTTAAAACCAAGTTCGGTTACGTAAATATGTTAATGCAGTAGATCAATCCATAGCAAATTAGAACTTAAGTCCAAGATTTAAAATCCAACATCATTTCCCTTTATTTAAAACAAGGCTAAACTTAAGCTCATCTATGTAAATGGCCCAACACCCATTCTTCTCCATTAAATCTCGCTATCTCTCTCTAATTCACTACACACACGCACACCCTCACACACACACCAGCGCACCCTCTCAGTCTCTCCCTCCCTCGTCTTCCGCCGTCGCCGTCCGACAGCGGCGCCGCCCGACGTCTCCCTCTCCTTCCCAGCCTCCCTCTCCCTCTTCCTGACCCCTTTCTTTCCCAGCCTTCCTCTCTCCCCCAACCTCTCTCTCCCTCGCGGCCAGACAACCATCTGACGCCGCCCCCTGCTCCGGCGAGCAGCCAGCCGCTTCCGCCTCTACTCCCGCCGTCAACAGCGCAGCAGTAGCGCCGCTGGGACAGCAGCAGCCACCAGACGCTCTCTCTTCCTCTTCTAAACCCTATGTCCCAAATCCTCTTCAACTTCTTCTATTTTCTATTCCAAGTTTTCTAATTTCCTTTCTGGAAAAGTAGTAGTATATTATTCTATATGTTTTTCTCATGAATTAGATGAATGATTTAGGGAAATTGTTTGATTAGAAACATGTATATGCTGAATTTGATTCAAGAATAGAAAATATTTTGGAAAAGCTTGTTGTGTTTCTGCATAAAGGAAAAACAAAAGCATATGGTTCTGAAATTTTACAGAATCATAGTCTTACCTCTGCACACAAGGGAAATAAGCTTGATTGAATAGCTGGGGTAGATTTGTATCGTATAAGTTTAAAGGAGGAAAAATGATGGGGAAATTGAGTATTTAAATACAGCTGAAATTTAGGAAAGTATGGCGGTTAAGGAAGAAGCATGGCGGTGAATGACTTGGAGGATAAAGATCCAAATATTTTTCTTTTGATAAATAAATAAAATTGGCGTGGGGGCTATTGGCGGAAGCAAGCCTCAATAAATGAATGAGAATTGGTAGCTGATAGGCTATAAATATTTAAACTCAAAGGTCCATCACAAAATTTGGCCAATAACAAAAAGCCTAAGTATTAAATAAAAATTATAAAATACTTTATGCTTAACTCAAAATAAATATAAGGCCCAATATATATATATATGAATTTATTCATGGCTCAAAATAAATTAAAGTTTTGACAATGAAAACTATTTTTAAGTCATAACATTTATTTCAAATTTATTTATCTAACTAGGGGCACGACTAAACAAAAACATAAATATTATATATTGTAAAATTTTCAATGACTTCATCGTTTAAATGCATCATAATAACTGAAATTTGAAATAATTTAAAATAAATAATTTTAAATAAATCATTTGGTTTCGGGCTGTCACAACCCTACCCACTTAAAGAAAATTTCGTCCTCGAAATTTAACTTAATAGGTTCTAAATGGGAATAATGAGCTAGGATTTCTTCTTCGCATTTTCAGGTAGTTTGATCAAGTCTGTGTCTTGTCTAGTGATTTGACTAATGGTATATCTCGACCTCGCAAAAACGTGCACTTTCAATCTAACATGGCATACTCTTCTCTGCATGTGAGGTCTTTGTTGATTGATCTTCTTAATGGACGATATCACTGGGATCGTGCAAATATTTTCGCAACATAAACACGTGAAACACGTTGGGAACAGTTGACAGCTATGGCGTTGAAGCTAGACAATCGGCTATCTCCTTTATAAACTCTAGGATTTCGAAAGGTCCTAGCTAAAATTCGAAGTCTCAATCTGCCTTTCTTTCCAAATTGCAGGCCTCATTTCATCGATGCTGCCTTGAGGAACACTTTTCGCCAACTTCGAAATATAGCTCTCTTATTCTACGATATGCATTGGATTCCGGTCGATCTTTATTTATTTCGATCTTCCCTTTTGTTTTCTTGATCACTTCAATTGTTGTCTCCACGATTTTTGGGCCTAATACTTTTCTTTTTGTCAAATCTCGTCCCAACATAAAAATGACCTACACTTTCTCCCATATAATACCTCGTACAGAGCTACGTCAAGAGTCGTTTAAAAACTATTGTTATGCGCGGATTCTATTAATAGTAACTGAGCTTCCCAAAACCTTCGGCTATCGTTTTCTTCATTGCTCTCTACCAAAACAAAAACGTTCTTTTAAGATCTCTGTACTTCTTAGTGCTTCCAGGGTGAGTCGTGTATCGTACAATGCGCCTCATCAAAATTTCCTTCATCAGCTCTTTGCTTTTGGTGACACAAATTCCACCTGCATTCATAAACGTCTCATTACTCGCTAGCTAGAAGCATACGATATCGTGTCTATGGTCCTTATTCGTCATTTTGTGGAGAACATCGTTGGTTTCTTGAGCTTTCTCAATTCGATACAGTAACGTGGGTATAATCAACTAACGCAGCTAATCTAACTTTCTGGGTATTCGAAGTCACCACCTGGAATTTCAATCTCTTGAATTCTCTTATCAATGTATCTTCTTGAGTTGTCATCGAAGCGAATTGTTCTTCGTCATTTCTGCTAAGTGCATTTGCCACTGCACTAACCTCCATGGGTGATACTGTATTGGTGCAATCGCAGTTTTTTTCACAAGTTCTAGCTGTCTTCTTTGTCTCATGTCCAGCTCCTTCAGCGTGACAAAATATTTAAACGCTTATGGTCGGTGGAAATTTCACATTTTTCTTCATACAAGCAGTGTCTCCAAATATTAGCGCGTGAACTATAGGGACAATTGCTAAATCGTGTGTAGGTAGTTGTGTCCGAGCGTCTTCAATTGTCTTGATGCACATTGCTTCGATGCTTCAATATTGACGAGGAAATTGTTTGATCCATCAACTATGGCTAACGTCGATGTTGTTGTAGATTTTCTCTTCTTGAAAACTCTGTTCGCACTTGTCAGTCGTTTTGAAGGTAACTTTTTTCCTTTGCTAATCGTGTCATCAAAGCTGCCATGAGAATTCCTCGATGAATCTTCTATAAAACTAGCGAGTCCTCGGAAATTTCTCTTTTCACTAGCATTTGTAGACGTCCTCCAATTATTGATAGCTGAACTTTAGCAGGGTCCACTTTGATTCCTTGAGCAGTTATTACGCGACTAATGAAAATAATTTGACCTAACCAAAAATTCACCCTTCTCAAGTCTACATAAAACTTCTCGCTCCATGAAGTTAATAATACGATCTTGAAATGTTCTTCACGTTGTACATCGTTTCTTGAGTATAACAAAATATCGTTGATAAAGCCTATGGAGAACTTATTTGAAAAGTCGTCTTCGATACATTGCTCTATTCTATCTTAGGTTGATGGAAACCCGACCTCAAATCGATCTTCGAAATTACGTCTGCTCATTTCAGTTGGTCGAATAAGTTTTCTATTCGTGGCAAATGATACTTCTTCATGATGGTAAGTGGATTGAGCGTGTGATAATCTTACTCATATGCATCGTTTGGTTTTTCTTCTTGACAATTAAGAATGGCGTTCCCCATGGTGACACGCTTGGATATAAAAAAAATAAACCTTATGTCTAAAAGCTTCGCAATTTCGTCTGTAACTCTTCTTATCTGGCGTCATCCTATATGATGCCCTAAAATTGGTGCAACTCCAGGTACTAAATTGATCACGAACTCCACTTGCCTATCCAATGGCGGTATGCAAGTTATATTATCGGGGTAGGCTCGAAAAATCACGTACCACTGGCACACTCTCGAGGGAAAGTTCTTCTGTCTTCTTTGCCTTCGACGTTTACTACACGACCCTCACCAAAACCTTGAGTTAACACGTTCATTGTTTTCATCCCGGATATTGTCATTGCCAAGCATCCTTCGCAAGTTGAATGATAGGACAAAATATTTTTTATTCGTTGATATAATTGATGTGAGTGAAAATACGTTCTAGTCCTCCAGCTCTCTTCGACTGTTAACAACCTATCGAGTCTACTGAACCGAGGCGAGTTGTAGTTTCGTAGTCGTTCGATAGCATGATCCGTCGTGATATGAATTTGAGTTACTATAAGCCGCGTAGCTTGAGCTTGAGTTTATTGTTGGATAAATCCTCACAATGCATTCAAAAACTAACTCATAAAACCACTCCACTAGTTGGACGAATTTCTTGCTTCTTCCTTGCGATTCGAAGTAGTGTTCTTGGCATAGTGGGAATATGCACGTGATTCCTGATGGTTCTATAATCATTGGCACTATTGATTTCTAACTTACATATCCTTACAGAAATGAAAGAATATAGAACAAGGCCGTTTCTAGGAAAATTTATAGGTCATTCCTAATTCGAGGACTACGTTTAAAAATAAAAATTTTCATAACTCATACTTTAACATCATGAACTGTGAAATTTCAAAACACTATATTTGCAATAAACTTCGACATGATTACTTATAAATGAACTTTCTCATAATAACCTCAATTTCATAACTCATGCTTTGACATCATGGACTGTAAAATTCCGAAATAAATTCATAGCTGCAACTGATCCTCAACATAATAACTTGTAATATGAACATCAACTTCCTCACAATAATTTCAACAATTGCAGCAATTTCAACATAATTTCGGAATATAAACAATTTATACTCATCCCCATTAAAATATTTTGAAATACATTTACCTTTAAGTCGGAGCGCGTAGTGGTCGAATGGCTTTCTCACACATGACTTATAAAAATTTTAAGAAAAATTTTATTTTGCAGAGTCTACAGGAAAGTAGACCTGCTCTGATACCACATTGTAACACCCTAATCTAATTAAGGAGTTAAATAAAACTTTTAAATAAATATTTAATGCGGAAGTCTTTAAAAATCTAAAATCAGCTTTTTAAAATGAATATTTTGAAAGAAAACAATTTAAGGAAAATAAATCTTTAAATGAAATGGATTTTTAAAACACTTTTTAAAATGATTTAAAAGACATCTAATTTTTTTTTTTTAATAATAATACATTTAAATACTACCTTGATTTAAAATTGACAATCAACATCCTGTCCCAAAGTATGACATAAAGATGTCATGAAAATATTTAACTATTGAGTAAAACTTCAAATACTTGAATCAACTATTTTCAAAATGACTTGATGCGCCTATTCGACCCTCCACGCGTCTCCAACGTGAAAATACCTGAAATTGTTTAATATGGGATGAGCATACAAAGTATAACTCAGTGTGGGAACATGCAATAATTGTCCACGTTAATAACACAGTAAACACATACGGTCACTTCATATATATCCTCAATATTCGCACTGTGGCAATCCAAGGACTATTAAAGTCCCGGACCCTATTTACGGGCCCCTGGCGACATCCTCAAAATAAACATCAAATCGCATTGTGGCAATCCAAGGACGGTGAAGTCCTGGACCCTATTTACGGGCCCCTAGCGATATCCTCAAAATATACGTCATAACACATATGGTAAACACATATTATTAAAATGGACAAGAATTAACCACAGCATGTACTGAAATAAATCCCACACCTGAAGATTTAATTTGAACTTGAACTCCAACTTCAACTTGAAATTTAACTTAAGTAATTCAATCAAAATTTATGTCCTAGTCGCGCCGCACCTAGTCAGATAAAATTCAAATAATTGAAATATAAGTGCCTAAATAAACTTAAAGTAATTTAATCACTTGAAAATTTATTTTATAAGCCACTGATTTAATTAATAAAGTAGAATAATAATAAAAATACTTAAAGATCCTTTCTTTAGGAAAAGTAGCTAAATTTCTAATTTAAAACCAAGTTCGGTTACGTAAATATGTTAATGCAGTAGATCAATCCATAGCAAATTAGAACTTAAGTCCAAGATTTAAAATCCAACATCATTTCCCTTTATTTAAAACAAGGCTAAACTTAAGCTCATCTATGTAAATGGCCCAACACCCATTCTTCTCCATTAAATCTCGCTATCTCTCTCTAATTCACTACACACACGCACACCCTCACACACACACCAGCGCACCCTCTCAGTCTCTCCCTCCCTCGTCTTCCGCCGTCGCCGTCCGACAGCGGCGCCGCCCGACGTCTCCCTCTCCTTCCCAGCCTCCCTCTCCCTCTTCCTGACCCCTTTCTTTCCCAGCCTTCCTCTCTCCCCCAACCTCTCTCTCCCTCGCGGCCAGACAACCATCTGACGCCGCCCCCTGCTCCGGCGAGCAGCCAGCCGCTTCCGCCTCTACTCCCGCCGTCAACAGCGCAGCAGTAGCGCCGCTGGGACAGCAGCAGCCACCAGACGCTCTCTCTTCCTCTTCTAAACCCTATGTCCCAAATCCTCTTCAACTTCTTCTATTTTCTATTCCAAGTTTTCTAATTTCCTTTCTGGAAAAGTAGTAGTATATTATTCTATATGTTTTTCTCATGAATTAGATGAATGATTTAGGGAAATTGTTTGATTAGAAACATGTATATGCTGAATTTGATTCAAGAATAGAAAATATTTTGGAAAAGCTTGTTGTGTTTCTGCATAAAGGAAAAACAAAAGCATATGGTTCTGAAATTTTACAGAATCATAGTCTTACCTCTGCACACAAGGGAAATAAGCTTGATTGAATAGCTGGGGTAGATTTGTATCGTATAAGTTTAAAGGAGGAAAAATGATGGGGAAATTGAGTATTTAAATACAGCTGAAATTTAGGAAAGTATGGCGGTTAAGGAAGAAGCATGGCGGTGAATGACTTGGAGGATAAAGATCCAAATATTTTTCTTTTGATAAATAAATAAAATTGGCGTGGGGGCTATTGGCGGAAGCAAGCCTCAATAAATGAATGAGAATTGGTAGCTGATAGGCTATAAATATTTAAACTCAAAGGTCCATCACAAAATTTGGCCAATAACAAAAAGCCTAAGTATTAAATAAAAATTATAAAATACTTTATGCTTAACTCAAAATAAATATAAGGCCCAATATATATATATATGAATTTATTCATGGCTCAAAATAAATTAAAGTTTTGACAATGAAAACTATTTTTAAGTCATAACATTTATTTCAAATTTATTTATCTAACTAGGGGCACGACTAAACAAAAACATAAATATTATATATTGTAAAATTTTCAATGACTTCATCGTTTAAATGCATCATAATAACTGAAATTTGAAATAATTTAAAATAAATAATTTTAAATAAATCATTTGGTTTCGGGCTGTCACACAGACTACGAGGCCGGTCAGCAACTGATCCGACATTTGCTTTTCGGCTGGAGAGACTGGGCGGATGAGCAGTTGGATGATACCTCGACACGACAGCTGTTCACGTCCCGACCCCTCGGGAACTTTGTATTGTTCAGCATGCGGATCTTCAACAGGTGGGCGAGTCACGGACTCACTGCCCCCTTACCTGCTGTAGCACCAGTGGAGATGCCCCCACCACAGTACCACCATTATCCTCTGAATCAACCGGCAAATGCAGCAGCCCCTTTTCCGCCGTATCCCATGAATGGGGACGAGTATGAGGACAGCCCACCTAGGGGCCCAGTAGTCGATGCACTGGCACCCCCACTAGTACCTCCACCGCAGGAGCCAGCCGATGAGCCCGAGGTACCTAGGCGGTACCGCATCCGCCTAGATGATTACGGGCAGCCCTTTGCTCTACCAAATGAGGACATGATGGGGCCAGAGATTATGCTAGAAGACCCACCTGCTCCCCCAGCCCTCCCAGCGCCAGCAGACAATGACATTCCCATCATAGAAGTAGAGGATGAGGAGGATCCCGAGGAGGATCCAGAGGAGGACCCCGCAGGCTTTCAGGATTGGGAGGATGATGACTCATCATTGTTGGGAGACGGCTCTGTCACTGACTCATCCTAGTAGATGCCGCCATAACTTTTTTTTGACAGTTAGCATAGGTGTCGGAATTTGAATTGTTTTCATTGGGAGCCGGGAGTAGATAGCCCGAGCTGTGTCTGAACACCACTTATCCAGATGTTTTGATTTTGATGATGAATGCTCAGACATATGTTTCTAATGTTATTAATGGTTATTGATTTATTTTGGTACTTGAGTGGACTCTTTATCTTGTTAGTGAATGTGCGTATTTATTTTTCTAACTGGTTTTTACTTTCTATTAATCGATGAAAACACGCACTATAGAATGGAAAACTACAATTATGAATTCGAGGCTGAGATCCCAGAGGTGGATCCCCTCGTCGGTGGATGTGGACGCGGACGTGGTCGTGGTCGTGGTCGTGGACAGGGACGCGGGTGCGACAGAGGACGTGGAGGCCAAGGAGGAGGATATGACTATGAAAACTTTGTACCTCCAGTAATTCCTGACCGCACTGCCGCCGAAAAATTTAGGAAGGAGAAACCCCCGACTTTCGACGGAATGGGTGGACCCGAAGACGCTGAAAGATGGATAAGGGCGGTGGAACGAATCTTCCACTACATAAACTGTGAGGAAAATGAAAAAGTTAAGTGCGCCACGTACCAACTCGTGGACGAAGCAGATTTCTGGTGGGAGTCGGTGAAGAACACCATGACTGAGGAACAGCTTGGGGAACTAACCTGGGCGGAATTTAAGACCAAGCTATTTGAGAAATATATACCAGAGTGCTACCGTCAAAGGAAGCAAAACGAATTTTGGAATCTGAAGCAGAGAAACATGACGGTATCCGAGTATGATCGGACTTTCAACCAATTGTCCCGTTATGCTCCACACCTGGTGGACACAGACGAAAAACGGACAGAAAAATTCTGCAATGGTCTGCGCCATGAAATTTCAATCGTCCTTGCAAGCCAAGGACGCCTCACCTATGGTCAAACCTTGAACAGGGCACTCACCATCGAGTCACTACTGCCTAAGGAGAAGGCAAAGGCCCCTGCCCAATTTGCTCACGCACCACAGTCTGGCCAAGCATCACACTCGGATGTGGGAAAAGGAAAGAGAAAATGGGAAGAGAGAGGAAATTATGAACACGGGAAGAGGCTGTGGGCAGGCAACCAGGGACGAAACTTCAATCAACAGCAGCAAGCCCCACAAAGGCGACCATGCCCGAGGTGCAACAGAGTTCACCAAGGAGAATGCCTAGGGAAAGTGATCGTCTGTTACAACTGTGGTGAACAAGGGCACTATGCCCACACCTGCCCCAAAAGGAATAGAAGAGCTCCACAGCAGTACAACCCTGGCCGCCCACAGAGAAACTTTGGAAACCCTCCCAGAAACCCAGGAAACCAGCAACAGAACCCGGCAAACCAGCCAAGACAAAATTAGGGTCCGGGTGGAAACCAGAGGCCGCCACAGAATGCTAGGGCCTATGCCCTTAATCAGCAACAGGCAGCACAAGGCCAGGGAAACCTAGCAGGTATGATAAATGTACTCACAACACCTGTTATAGCCTTGTTCGACACAGGGGCATCCCATTCTTTTATTTCACATGCTACCTGCAAAATGCTGAACCTGACCCAGGAACTAACCCAAGAGTCATTGGAGATTAGCACCCTGGGAGACGGAAAAATGACAACTAAGCATGTCCTTCTGAACTTAGAACTGAACATAGGTGCTGACACGCTTAGGGCTGACCTATATGTTATCTCCATGATAGAATTTGACATAATCTTAGGAATGGACTGGCTCACCAAAACAAGTGCCACAATCCGTTGCGACGAAAGAAAAATCTCATTCCATATACCGGGAGGTGGTGAAGGTAACTTTCATGGGATCCGGATGGGAGCCAAGGTTCCAATAGTCTCCGCCATGAAAGCCACCAGAATGCTGGGAAAGGGGAACTGCCAGGCATACCTAGTTCACCTAACAATGCAGCTCGAAAAAGAAAAGACGATCGATGAAGTTCCAATTGTTAAAGATTTCCCAGATGTCTTTCCTGAGGAGTTACCTGGCCTACCACCAGATCGGCAACTGGAATTTACAATTGACTTGGAGCCCGGAGCTGCACCGGTGTCGAAAGCGCCATACAGAATGGCCCCACCAGAGCTACAAGAATTAAAAATACAACTGCAGGAGTTGTTAGACCTGGGTTTTATACGACCCAGTGTGTCACCTTGGGGAGCACCAGTTTTGTTCGTCAAAAAGAAGGATGGCTCGTTGAGGATGTGTATTGACTACCGAGAACTCAACAAGCTCACGATAAAGAATAAGTACCCCCTTCCCAGGATTGATGACCTGTTCGACCAGCTGAAAGGAGCGGGCGTATTCTCCAAGATAGATCTTAGGTCTGGCTATCACCAGCTTAAGATAAGACAGGAAGATATTCCCAAGACCGCGTTTCGAACCCGATACGGGCATTACGAATTCACAGTGGTGTCTTTTGGTTTAACCAATGCACCGGCCGTGTTCATGGATTTGATGAATCGAATCTTTCACCAATTCCTGGACAAATTCGTTCTGGTCTTTATCGATGATGTCCTCATCTACTCAAAAATGAAGGAGCAACACGAGGGACACCTACGCATGGTGCTGGAAACCTTGCAAGCAGAACGGTAATATGCCAAGTTTAGCAAATGCGAATTCTGGCTGAGCGAAGTGATGTTTCTCGGGCACATTGTTTCGGCCAAGGGAATTAAAGTAGACCCGGCCAAGGTGGAGGTCGTCAAGGAATGGAGGACACCAACAAACGCCCATGAGATCAGAAGCTTTCTAGGATTAGCGGCTATTACAGGAGGTTCATAGAAGGGTTCTCCAAACTAGCAAGGCCAATGACACAACTGCTAAAGAAGGGAAGCCAGTACAAGTGGACTGAAGACTGTGAACGGAGCTTTCAGGAACTCAAGACAAGGCTAACTACTGCCCCAGTGTTAGCCATTCCGGACGAAAGTAAGAGTTTTATTGTCTACACCGATGCCTCAAAATTGGGACTTGGGTGTGTCTTGATGCAAGATAGGAAGGTAATAGCTTATGCGTCCCGCCAACTAAGGCCACATGAGTTAAACTATCCAACTCATGACCTGGAGCTAGCTGCAGTCGTGCACGCCCTAAAGATTTGGAGACACTATCTCTATGGTGCCAAGTGCGAAATTTATACGGACCATAAGAGTCTGAAATACTTCTTTGAGCAGAAAGACTTGAACATGAGGCAACGAAGATGGCTGGAACTGGTAAAAGATTACGACTGCACTATCAACTACCATCCAGGAAAAGCGAATGTTGTGGCAGACGCCCTAAGTCGAAAAACTGGAGCAAAGCTAGGAAGCCTGATTACCCAACAGGAAGAGTTAGTACGCGATTTGGCTGCACTCAAACTGGAGATAGTACACCCTCCAAAAATGATATCGGGTTGCATAGCTGCTATGGAAATTGTCCCGGACTTGCGAGCAAGGATCATTGAAGCACAAAGAGGAGACTGGTTTTTGGAAAAGATGAGACTCGCTGCAAGGTCAAATGAACCCAATGGATTCACAGAGGATAAGGACAATGCTCTAAAATTCGAAGATAGGCTTTGTGTGCCTCATAACAAGGCGCTGAATAATGAAATCATGAGTGAAGCACACGACACGCCCTATACAGCCCACCCGGGAAGCACGAAGATGTATCAAGACCTGAGGAGGATATTCTGGTGAAAGGGAATAAAGAGGGACATATTCGTGTTTGTGGAACGATGTCTTGCATGTCAACAAGTCAAAGCTCTACACCAGAAACCATATGGGTTGTTGCAACCATTACCAATTCCGGAATGGAAATGGGAACATATCAACATGGATTTCGTGGTAAGCTTGCCAAGGTCGACACGTGGAAATACCGCCATTTGGGTGATCGTGGATCGCCTGTCGAAGTCAGCACATTTCTTCCCCATACAAATGACTTTTGGATTGGAAAGGCTTGCGAAAATATATGTCAAAGAAATTGTGCGCCTTCACGGTGTACCGGTGTCGATCACGTCTGATCGTGACACCAGATTCACATCAAGATTTTGGTGGGGCCTACAAGAAGCAATGGGCACCAAGTTAAACTTCAGCACATCATACCACCCCCAAACAGACGGACAGGCTGAACGGACGATTCAAGTATTGGAAAATATGCTCCGAGCAATTGTCACGGGCAAAGGAGGGAATTGGGAGGACCTGCTACCCCTCGTGGAGTTCGCATATAATAACAGTTACCAGTCCTCAATCGGAATGGCTCCATACGAGGCACTGTACGGACGAAAATGCAGATCACCCCTTTTCTGGGATGAAGTGGGTGAACGAAAACTGCTGGGACCAGAACTAGTTCAACAAATGATCGAGAAAGTTAACCAGGTCAAACAGAAGATCAAGGAAGCACAAGACAGACAAAAGTCATATGCCGATACACGACGCACTGAACTAGAATTCAACACGGGGGATCGAGTTTTTCTCAAAATCTCCCCCACAAAGGGAGTAATCCGTTTTGGGAGTCATGGTAAGCTGCGACCCCGCTATATAGGTCCATTCGAGATCCTAGATAGAGTGGGCAAAGTAGCTTACCGATTAGCCTTGTCGCCAAGCATTGGAGACGTGCATAATGTGTTTCATGTCTCGCAATTACGAAAATACGTGTTTGACCCAAAACACGTGATAAAGCATGAGGAGGTAGTCCTAGCCCAAGACTTGAGCTATGAAGAGAAGCCTGTCCAGATACTTGATCGTAAGATTCAAGTTTTAAGAAACAAACAAATACCTATGGTTAAAGTGCTCTGGCACCACCATGGGATAGAAGAAGCCACGTGGGAACTAGAAGAGAAGATGAGAGCTCAGTACCCCGAGTTAGACTACTAAGGTACGCAAATTTCGAGGACGAAATTTCTTTAAGGGGGGAGGCATGTGATATCCCGACCTTTTCACTGGAATTATAGAAGATTAGTATACTATTGATACATGCCCGTTATTTAACGATCATATTATATCAAGGAAATTGATATAGATATACTCTCAATAATTTTTATTTTATTTGATTATCGATCGATTTAAATTTTAATCAAATGCCGAATTATGTGAAAAACATTATTACTAATATTCCTCGTTTTATTTAATCTTTTTACCCGTCGTCTAGCTTATTTATTTATTTTTATTTTTAATTATTTTGAGTCTAAGGCCCAAATATATGTACATATGTCTTAATAGTTATGTGAAAAACTTTGGTGTCTTTAAGCCCAAACAATTGTGGATTAGAAATTTTATTTTATTTAGGGCCCAAGAGTGTTGCAACAGCGTGAGAGAGCTGTGATAACAATCTGACAAGATCAGATTTCAGCTATGATAACAATCTGACAAGATCAGATTTCATTTTTCCTGCCAGTATCTGTAAAACCAGATTTCCATCTCTGCCAGTCTCTGCAAATCAGATTTCTTTTCCCTGCAGCGTCTTTACATCTACCCAGAGACCACTTTCTTTCAAATCTGCCCAAACTCTTCCTCTTCCCAACACATCACTTTGCTAGAACATTCTCACTCTTTTTACATCAAATCTGCAGTAACTCACCTTCCTCCTCTCACTTCCTCACTCTCACTAAACATACTTTTCAACTCAAAAGGAAATAAGCTTCACTATTCTACTTCTACTGCAGGAATTCAAGACCACAACACTAACTAATCAAGGTAGTACTTTATTCCTCTTTGTTACAAAACCACCAACCTTCTTTTTGTCTCATTCATTAAAATTATATAGTGCTTTCATCTTTGTTACAGCAAAACAACAAAACACAATCACACCAAACAAATCCGAAACAAGGTTCGTTCATTCTCTATTCTATAAACTTTACGTTTTCTTACCAGTACACTTGATGAAATTTTGGACTTAGAACTCAAACCCTCAGACCACAACAAGAACTTTGACATGATCTTGCCCACTGTATTGCCTTGAACCAATAAGAGAAATACAAGAGAAAAAAAACAGAAATCGAATCTGCACCAAAATTTAATCTTCTTCAAAAAGCATATCTTCCTTTTAAGAGCAAATTCTCTTCTTCCTTGGACTGTTTATGAACTGTCGAAAAAGGGGGGGAGGGAATTTCCGTTTTCCTTTGATAATGGCCAGAGAGAAAAGGGGGGGGAGAGTCTTCTGCCCGGTGTGAGGACGGCGGCGGCACGGCAGCTTCCAAGACGCCGATTGTTCTACCGGCCGCGAGGGAGGAGGAAGAGCAGGCTGGGCGGCAGCGCTGCTGTGGTGGAAACGTCGCCTAGGTGGCTGACCACCAAATGCAGAGGGAGAGACGACGGAGGGGGCTGGGCCGTGAGAGGAAGCGCCGGTGGTTGGCGGTAGCGCGGCCGGAGGCCAGGCGCGCTGCCCGCTGCGAAAATGGCAGCAGCGGCAGTCTCCCTCGGCCGTCCGCCGCAGAGGACGCAAAGGAAGAGGGGGCGCGAGGCGGCTGACGGCGAGGCACGCTGGAGTGGCTGCAGGCGGCAGCGGCGGCGGCGCTCTTCGGCCGCCTGATGTGCGCCAGGAGGAAGAGACGGAGGGGACGGCGATGAGTGAGGGAGGCCTCGGAGCCGGCGATCCTCGCCGGGGTTGGAGCAGGCGGCGGCGACAGATCTTGGAGGGAGGAGAGGCGGTGGTTCAGGGAGAAGAGAGAGAGATCGGTGAGGAAGAGAGGAAGGACCGATGGGATGGAGTGAGGAGAGAGAGATAGGGGCTCTTTTGTTTTAATTTCATTTTTTTTTTCTTTTGATTTTCTTTAGGGCTTTCTTGACTTTAATTTACGCTTAAGTTGTTTTGGACTTTTCTTTTTCTTTATGGGCCGATTTTAATGAGCTGATGGGCTGATTTTATTAATTTTAATGGGTTCTATATTCTTAACATAATACTTGGGCTGCATTATTAATAACAAGTCTTTAAATCATTTTCATTGGGCTTTAGTTGTTACTTTGGGCTTGTAAATGTTTTATAAAAAAAAAATTATTAATTTTTCTTTGATGAATAAGATTTTATATTTTCTTTAATTGACTAATAATTTTTAGATTTAGTATTAATTATATTTATTAAGTTACTAATTATGTATTAAAGTTTATGGATTCACTTAAGGATATTATTGAATTCTTATTCGGGCAAAATGTATCAATAGTTAGCAATCCCCCACTTTACTTAGAAAATTAGGATGACACCTCGAGACCTATTTAAGAATAGATTTCTTGTAGGTTCGAGTAACCAAGGGCTTTAGAGCTACAAGAAGAGCAAGCACTGAATCTCCACATCGAGGTGGGTTATATTTTACATACAATATATCTTGAGTTATATAAGCTCTGATATTTCATGAAAATTATCTGTTTATCCAATATAAATGTTTTTATGTGCGTTCTATAATTGTTTAAGGCTTGCTTAAGTATCGATCGAGATTCTCATTTGGCCTAACACGCTAAATGAGGATTGTGTACACAAGGTTAGTGGCTCGATGGGTTGATCACCATCGTGCACTAACAGATTTAGAACGTTATAAGGATGGGTGCTTGTCTGTACGTGTTCCGAAGCACAGTTAAGGTTATTGATGCTGACTGGGTGCGTCCCGAGGTCAATAACAGATTTTTGGATCTGACTGGGCGTGTCCCGAGATCAATGAATGTGGGGAGAAAGTGAGTAACAATCGAGCGTACATGGGCGCCCTCGACAAGAAAATATTTTTGTCATGCTTAGAAGTGGGATTCCGTTTTGAAACCTTCTAAGTCATGATTTTGATATTGGATAAACTGTCTTATCATTTCATAAAATTATTTCGAAAACTTGTGCCCACTGAGTACATTAGTACTCAGCCCAAATTATTTTCAAATGTTTTTCAGGTTAGGCGGCTGGTGCGCACGGTGCTGAGCTGGGGAGTGTTTCATATCCCGACGACTAGCTACTCCTTAGATAATCTAGTTGAATTTCTGAATAACATCAATCTAATTCTGTTGAGCTCAGACTCATTATTTCTATTCCGCTGCACTGTTTGAATGTTAAAATATCAGGGTTGTGAAACTAAACCTCTTTAGATCCCTGGGGATTTCCTCCATATGATGAACTCGTTCTATGTCATCATTAACCATCTATGTAATAAGCCCTTTTATTTATCGTATTTTATTTCTTCCCAAGCCTGGGCTGTCACAAGTGGTATCAGAGCCTAGGTTTTCTTTCGCATCTCTGATTGCCACAAATTCTTTAAGACCGAGTCTAGAATTAGTTCCCTAAAAAATTATAAACCAACTTTTGATTCCATTTTCCAAAAAAACCGTATCATTATTTTATTTCCTATTTTTTCTTAATGATATAACTTATTGTTGTTATTTAATTAAAATATAAGTTTTTTTTTAATCAAATTTTATTTTCAGGGACGCTATTTTTTTATAACAAAATTGATTATTATATCTCTAAACAAACTCAACAAATTTAATAGGAGTATTAACAATATTAATATAATTGGCTCTTTTAAAAAATAATGTAAAATAGTTGAACTTTTATTTATGTTTAAAAATTTAATTGACTCTTTTATTTATGTAAAAAAATTATTGATAGAATAAAATAATATTACTATCAAAATACATCAAATTATTATAATTTATTCTATGAAGAAAATTATAAAATTATTACATTCGGAAGGATTATATATATATATATATATATATATATATTAGTTTTTAATTAATTTTAATGTCCCTTAATGGGTTACAATTTCTTTTTAACGTTTTGTAATTTTTTCTCATTGTTATTTTTTTATTTATGACATTTCGGAAATAATCCTATTTATTTTACATTGAAAATTTGTTAAGACATTTGGGTTGGAATTAAATCTACCCACATCAATAAAATGTCTTGCAAAACTACCCACTTTGAAAGTCAAAGCCGAAAAGTACACTTGATGGTGATGGGTTGCTTGGTTTTTTGTAAAAGTTCTTACACTTTTCTTACACAAGTACAATTGTGTAAGAAAATGTGTAAGATAGGTAGTTAAAAATGCACAAAACCAGATAAATGTGCAATTATTGTAAGATGATTGACGTATAATGCCCTAAGTTTGAAAATAATGAAGGTAAGTTTGTGTATAATAAAACAGTAATACGAGGATGAAAAAAATTGTACTGTAAGTATATTTGGAAACAAAAAAAAATTATGAACCTAATGTATACATTATCCGCCAGTAAAACATAGCCGCTAGCATTAGCCGCTGGGTTTTTTAAACCCGGCGGCTAATGCTAGCGGCTATGTTTTACTGGCGGATAATGTATACATTTGGTTCATAATTTTTTTTTGTTTCCAAATATACTTAAAGTACAATTTTTTTCATCCTCGTATTACTGTTTTATTATACACAAACTTACCTTAATTTTGTATTTCTTTTTTTAAAATATATTCTATGAAGTAGAAATACATAATAGGCTTCTATTTAGACAAATTTGGATTATAGTGGTGTAATAAGTCTCGAATTTTTTATTTTATTTTATTTAACATGAATTAATATAGCCTAACGCATAAAATAATAGAAAATGTTGGATAAAAATAATATATAATCATATATTATGAAACAGTAAAATACTAGAGAGCCTACCATATAATTATCCGCCAGTAATTCGTATCCTCTAGAATTAGCCGCGTGAAAGAAACCCAAAGCGGCTACTTCTAGCGGATACTTTTTACTGGCGGATAATAGTACCATGTCATTTATTACTGCTTTTTATATCACAATATATATAAATTTTATTTATTATCGTTCCAATTAATGGTTGTTGTATTTTTTTCAATTTTGAAGAGCTAAAGCTAATTTAATTGTGATTGGACAATTCAACCGGCAAGGGTGAAGCTTTATAGGGTGGGAATCTATAGGCTTTGCAGCAAATTAAGTCACGGGCGGCTAGAATTGAGTGGGCACGGCTTTTGTGGGATTTGTTTGAAAAAATTGAAGCTTTGATAAGAGAGATAAATTGGGTAGGGCCCATTTACACAATATTTTATGTTAAATTAGGGTTAAGAAGTAGAGAAGCAGCCGCGCACTTGAGAGAAGGAAAAAATCAGCCGCTGGAGGAAAAAACCCATTGTTTTGGTTCCTCTTCTTCAAATCAGCCGCACTCCACTTGAGAGAAGGAAAAAATCAGCCCATTTACACAATATTTTACACAATTCACGCCATGGCTTCTTCTTCAAACCAAGTAAGTATACTTGTTATTTGTTTTGTATATGTTAGATATATTTATATGTTAAGAATCTATATGTTTTGTATATGTTTCGAATTTTGTATATTTTTAAGTAAGTATATGTTTTGTATGTTTCGAATTTTTATATGTTTTGTATATGGGTGAATTTTTATGTTAGAATCATTATGTTAGAATTTATATGTTTGTATGTTACAATTTATATGTTTCGAATTTTCATATGTTTTGTATAGTATTGAATTTTGATTTAGATATAGTATTTGTTAGATTTATTTATATGTTTCGTATATGTTAGATATAGTGTAGTTGAGTGCTGTTACAAGTTTGAGTATAGTTTCAGTGTTGTTAGAATTTTTATTTAGTTGAAGCATATTTAGATATATTTAATCGTCTATTTAGATCATTAGGTTAATTTTACTGTATTACGCATAAAATAATAACGTTTTTTTGGTTATTCAGAATTTAAAAATTTATAACATACTAATAAAAACATATAGAACCATAATTACCTAATATCCGCCAGTAATTAATCTTTTTAAGAAGTAGCCGCCGGGTTTGAAAACACCAGGCGGCTACTTCTTAAAAAAATTAATTACTGGCGGATACTTGTTTATTGTGGTTCTATATTTTTTTATTTATGTTTCTAGTAATTTAATAGTTAATTATGCATTATTATTAGTTGATGTTTGTTAATTCATTATGCTTTGTAAATTGAGTTATTTTTTGTATTGAATAGGTCCCTTATTCGAGGCGCGAGCAAATCAATCGTGTGGCAGTTGAGATCAGTACGTACAACAATATTACTTACCTATCGACAGTAGTCTCGAGACTAAACGAAATTGGCGGTTTTGCACTGGAGAATACGTTCAGGCGCGGGTGCTTTGGGATGATGTTGGATTGGCAGCCGGGCCAGAAGTGCAATGCTGCATTGCACCATATTGTCTCTCGTCATCTTAAGATCACGAGAGACGATGAGGATGATGAGATCTGCTTCTACATCAACGGGAGGAACGTTGAGTTTACTCCGAGAGATTTCGCTCTCGTGACAGGATTGTCCTTTGGGGATGATCCTTTTGATCCCGAGGCTGAGCACGATCTTAGTCGGGCTCATACATTTAGACAATTTTGCCGCTCTCAACCGGTGTCAGTGCGGGAGCTGGCGGATATATATTTCGACACCGTCAATCCAGTGGTTGACACCGACGGCGGGTTGTACCTCCGTGTGGCCCACTTGTTGGTGCTACACGCATTTGTATTAGGAGTGGACGTGCGCCGACCCGTGCAGTCCTGGACTTGGAAGCTGGTGGATGATTTGCCGACCTTTTCCAGATTTCCTTGGGGATCGTGCGCGTATAGAAGCTTGAACTACAGGTTGAAGCACAGCACAATCAAAAAGGATTGTAAAAAGTATCACTTCTACGGTCCTTCTTGGGCCCTATTCATTTGGGGTCTTGAGAAAATTCCCTATTTGGGCCCAGCCATAGCCATATGCAATGCGGGGGTTTACCCTAGATTTCGGAGGTGGACGTTCGTGAAGACCAAGTTGGATGGGTTACAGAGTTATTTTGAGTCTCCGGTAATAATTTAGTTGTTTATTTGTTAATATTATTTTAGTTTATGAA
The DNA here is from genome assembly GCF_028751815.1 of Salvia miltiorrhiza. Classification (NCBI taxonomy): domain Eukaryota; kingdom Viridiplantae; phylum Streptophyta; class Magnoliopsida; order Lamiales; family Lamiaceae; genus Salvia; species Salvia miltiorrhiza. The sequence continues at coordinate 36,939,501 of NC_080388.1, forward strand.
TATTAATGTTTGACTACATTTTTTTTGTTTCTAGGAGAACGGGATATGGGAGATGGTCCCCGATGAGTACGAGGCCAAGACATCTTACTGGCTATCGGTGGCAGGCGTCAATGCCGGGATAGGGGTTCGAGTACCAGAGCCGGCAGTCTTTGGTCATAGGCAGCCTCGGCAGCGCTACACTGGTGGGGACCACAACGAGGATGCTCCGCACTTATCTTCTGTTTTTTCTCTCGGAGGTCCTCTTCGCAGTGTAGCGACGACTCTTTGAGATCTCCGCACTTATCTTCTGTTTTGCCTCTGGAGTAAGAAGGTCATCGCTCTCTTCCGCAGACGCAAGTCTGTCATTGAACCACTGCTCCAGAACCATCCTGATTGCCTCCAGCATGGAGCATATAGGAAGGCGTCTGGCCCACAACAAACGGGCATTCAAAGCCTCGGCAGCATTAGATGTAAGAAAACTATAACGGGTCACCGGACTTTGTGATCGTGCCCACTTCTCAGGGCCTACGCGCATCAACTTCCCGTACGCCGCCGGCTTCAATTGAGCCATAGCCGACATTGCACGTGAAAATTCTGAGTCCGTGTAGGCGTATGCAGCCTGGCGGAAAAGCTCAACAACAGCTTGCCCGTAGCCCTTAATTTTGTTCTGCAAGTGGTAGTAGCAAAGACCGTGAGTAGCATTTGGTAACTCGCTCTTCACAGCATTAGCAATGGAGACATGCGCATCAGAGACAACTAGTAAGTTGTCGGGCTGACCAAAAGTTTGTCTCACATTTGAGAGGAACCACTTCCATGACTCATCATTCTCTGAGCGTACAACTTTTGCCTCAGCCCCTTGCTTCATATTCCAGAAGCCAACAGCAAGGACCAATTCTTCTTTACTGTTGTAAAAAGAGTTCTTCCCCAAATCAGCAACTCTGGACAGCTCACTCTCGCGAGCAACGAGCGAAGTCGTGGCGTCCACTGGAATCAACGGAACTATCCAATTAGATAGTTCACCGGTCGAGTCCGTCGGATTTCCGTGACGGGTTCTACTTTGTCGGATCCAACCTGCTCGCTCGGTCGCCGTGAACTCTATCAGATCATCGTCTAATAAATCCTCAGAGGCGGCAGAATCTGTGCCCGACTCGTTCGTTGGATCGTATTCTTCGTCTTCTTCATCAGAATCGTCATCAGGTTCTTCGGCTTCGTCTTCAGGTTGTACGGCTTCTTCATCAGAATCGTCATCCGTCCGCACCTGGTTGAATCTCCCGCACATTTCATTCAGATTCCATGCGGATTCGTCCAACAGTTGCCCATCCCATGAAAAGTACTGTGTTGGAGGCGCGCTCTCGCGAGCATGATACGACGTCTCATACTGACTAGATTGTGCTTCATCATCTCCGTATCCCGAAGCCTGGCCAAAATCAAAAGTAGGGATGTACGCTTCTTCGACCGGGTCGTTGTTGTGCTCAACGTACACCATGGGATATTCGGCAGTTTCCAACAAGCCTTGCACATCATCGTCGTCACTTATTACGCATTTCGTCTCCCTTCCAAATCGATTGGTCGCCAAATAATACAATTGATAGTTCGGGCTCAACGAATGCATTGTCAGCACATTGTTGATGCTGTATATCAGGCTCGCAACTGTTTCATTTAAGAGGGGAAGGACCTCCGTAGCCCCGCCAACATAGTGTATACCATCGACGACTCCGTTGTATCTCACATATATGTATCTCACGAATTCCATCTATAAAACCACATAAAATACAGTATTAAAATACGTTTAAAAAGTTCAAAACATCACAATAAGCTCGAAAATGAAGTATCCGCCAGTAAATCATTATCCGACACCAGTAGCCGCTGACCTTGTAGGGTCGGCGGCTATTATCGTTTTCTAATGATATTCTGGCGGATACTTTATTTTTTGGGTTCAAAACTTCAATTATATTAGAAAAAAGTTTAATATTTCCCTAATATGCTTTTAAATTTCAGATAATAAAGAAATTCATTAAAATAACGTAAAACATGCTCTCAACGTTAAAAACAACGTACGATTAAACATGCAAACTATAATTTATACAAACAATACAGGAGAATCACCTTTTCGGGCTGAAATTCAACACAAATTGCCTCCTCTCGCACAAAACCACTCAAATCTTTAGGGTATGCCTGAATTTATGAAATTCAAGGTGAGTATTTCAATTTGTGTTTTGGTCATTCACAAATGCAGCCTTATAAGGACTAAACTTGATTCCTTACAAAAAGTTCACGTGAAGTGCAGTGTTCATTCAATACGGCTTCAATCTATTATTGCATGTCACCTCACGCATGCATAAAATTAGCATTAATGCCCCACTACAACCAAATTTTTTGCAGAGTCACCTTCTCAGTATGTACTTTTAATTTTTAAAACTAAAAAATTAAAAGTAAAAAATCGCAACAAATACAAAAGGGGAATGCGTATGTTATATTTAAACATTCATAACAAGCTGAAAAATTAAAAATTATACATAATTTGACATAAAATATTATTTTCTGCCTAACAGACCAAGTATCCGCCAGAAAATCGTACAAAAAGTTCAGTAGCCGCCATATATTTTTTGTTAGCGGCTACTGATAAATCAAATAATTTAATGGCGGATACTTTACTTTTTGGCTATATAATATTATTTCATTACCGAATATATGAATTTCCAAATAATTGGTATATAATTTCTTATTATTTTATGTGCAAGTCTATTATTTTTTGCGTAGTCAAATCATGCATAAAGTGAGTGTTATTACCCCCACTATAATCCAAATTTTGGCAGATTCACTATCTCTCATATTTCCCATCCATGTGTACTTCTTGTACTGTACATATTTCACTATCTCTCATATTTCCCCTTGTAAAATTAAATAAAAATCTAAAAATAACGGTGCATATGTAACAATAAAAAATCACGAAGGATAAAAATTCACAATCATACTAATTATGAACAAAGTATTTTTTTTGAAGCGAATAACACAAGTATCCGCCAGTAATTAGTAGCCGTTGAATAGTAGCCGCCGGTCACAAACTTCAGCGGCTACTTCGGCCGGCTACGAATTACTGGCGGCTACATAGTTTAATGGTTTCAAAAAAAAAAATCTTAAGAATTGACATGTTCGTGATTTTTTGGCCTTCGTATTAATGTTTGTAACACACAAACGTCCCCTAATTTATTCAAAATTTGCAAATCTATTTAATCTTATAATGCATGAAAGTGACGTTTTCTCACATTTTGTACCAATTTTAACTGTTTTCTTACACAACTCTTACACAATTTCCATCATCATCAACTTTTACACAAAAAACCAAGCAACCCATCACCATCAAACTTGCTTTTCGGTCTTTGACTTTGAAAGTGGGTAGTTTTGCAAGACATATTATTGAAGTGGGTAGATTCCCCTATTAACACATTTGTTAATATGACACAATGTTACTATTATAAGAAGATAATATTACTCCATCCGTCCATAAAAAATAGGCCTAAAAGGGAACAACACGAGTTTTAATAAAAATAGTTGAGTTTATTATAAGTGAAAAAAAAGATCTCACTTAAAAGTAGTGTTAATAATGATAATTAATTAAATTGTGAGTGGAGAAAGGGGCCCATCATGTGATAAAAAATTTCTAAAAATGAAAAGTGATTAATTTAATCTCATCCTTAATTTAATCTCATGTGTGCATTTCTTATAATGGTAGAACCTTTTTTCACTACATAAAAATCACCACTCATTTTATGAATAATTATATTCACCAATAGTGTCATATTTTTGGTGAATTGAGGAAGTAATTTTTATGTGTAGCTCTCGCAAGTTTAGAATCATAACCACCGCGCGGGAGATACACTAGTATATAGAAAGACCAAAAATCTTGACTCCAACTAATTAAATCAAAACCGCAATTAATTTAGTTCGTGTATTTCAATTTACGAATTCAATTCAACTATCCAAAATTTCCCCAACGAGAGCACCTTAGATATGTAATTCAATAATTGACAAAAATTATTGATTTTGGTTGAATAACAAGGTCAAATGTTAAAGATGCGTTCTATAATTTAGGCCAATAAACAGCAATAGTGGAATTCATAATTATCTGAAAAGATGAAATTGATTTGAAACTGTTGAATCCGAAAATTTTAAAGATAACCAATAACAGGCGAGTAAAGGCTCACACAATCACACGCATTATGTTATTTTGAAGCACAACCGCAGAGAGAGCCATAAATAATCACACAATATATAGCTGTATTTTGAAGCAACGCCTTTACTTAAATAATAATCGGAAAACGGCCACTGCCAGAGCTGCAAAGCAGCATAATTTTTCTCATTTACTGCACCAGCTCCACGACTTCTTCACCACCTACTTAAATTCATTTAAGAGAGAGAATGAAATGAATCCACTCTGTCGCACTTTCAAATTCATACTCAAACCGAGTTTAAGACCAACAAATCCAGATTCGCAACAACCTCAACTTAGTGCAATAGTAGAAGCTAACAAATCTCATTAAGTGGACAACATATTAATTAGAAATTTTTAAGGTTAATAAGAGTTTTAGCCTAGGATTGAAAATTTGGCACTGGAAAGCCAAATAAAAAGAATTCGGCGTTCAAAACCTGAATCACCTCGGCCAACTCGCTATGTTTGGCTAAGCTTACAAGCTCTTTATAACAATTTATAAGATATTTAGTACTCTCTTCGTTCTACGAATCTTGATACATTTGCTTTCGGCACGAAAATTAAAGAATTGTAGATTAGTGTTTTAAGGTGTGTCGATAATAAAGTAGAAAAATGATAAAATAGAAGTATATAGGTAATAAAGTAGAAAAATGATAAAGTATAAAAGTGTGTGGGTAATAAAGTCGGTAATTAAGAACCCTTATTTTTTAATTAATTGTTACTATATTTAAAAATGCATCAAGATTCATGGGACGATCCAAAAAAGAATATGCATCAAGATTCTTGGGACGAAGGGAGTATATCTTATAAGCTTCTTCAAAGTAATTAGCAAATTAAGCTTTTAAACAACTTATAAGCTCTAAAAATAAACTCCAAGTGCTTATAAGCTCTCTAAAAAATAAGTTCATCTACCCAATTTTTTTTTTAAATCTTATATGCAACAATCATTTTACAAATATTATTTAATTATAAATAATTATTTCATCATATATTATTTTAAGTTCTTCTCTTTTCGATTGTCTCTCTCTAACAAAAAAAGCTCTTTCTAATAAGTTTAATTATCTAAATATTTTAATAATTTATAAGTTTTTGAGAAACCACATATATTAATTTTATAATTTTTTGAAATATCTTATAAGTGATTAGAGCTTATAAGCTCTTTAAAATAAGTCTAACCAAACACCCCTCATCCTAGGAGTTGATTCAATTCTTCAATGCCAATTCTTTATCGTGATGATATTTTTTGGAAAAAAAATTAAAGCCTTTAAATTCGTGTTATAAACTACATTTAACCTGCAATTTTGTAGCAAATTTGATGTTACAAACTATAGAGATGTTAGTGGATAAAATTAATGAAGTCAAATTTGACACAATATAATTCACCTAGGTAAAAGAGAGAATGAGATTCTGTGTATCACATTTTATGTCCCACTTTTAATTTTGTTTATTTACTTATATATTTTTTCTTAAATTTCAACTTTGTATACTTTAGTTTAATTTTGTGATTATTAACTAGGGTTTATTCCATCACTTTAAGGTATATAATTATTTTTATCATTTAATTTCTCTTTTATTAGCTAATAATAGGTTGATAAATTCAAAGTCATGGTATATACTTTTTTATAAACTTAATTTTTTGAAATAAAAATTAAATATAATTCATAGTATTATGGAGTAATAAATTTTATTTTTGTAAAAAATATTTTTAAAATAATAGATATAAGCATGGGACACAATAGCACACATAAAATTGTGGGACACTGAATCTCATCCTGTAAAAGAGTGCAGTTTAGCAGAGTAGAAAAAATAGGGTGCAATGAAAATGAAGAAACGGAAAAGCCTAAAATTCCACCAATCCAAGAACCAAGCACAGATTCTTACAACACCTAAACTAGGTAGAAACTTGGGCATCCCATTTCATGATGCTGCAATAAATTGAGACAGTTAGGAGATGGCTTGTCTTCTCCAAGATAATAAAAACAATTTGGCTTAATGCCTAAACATAGAATGTGAGGTAGAGAGATGGAGATTTAAATGCAGCAGCAAGGCACACACACACACTCATGCTCTTGGTCTTTATATAGGGCGCGCTCCTTCCCCTACATCCCTCATCTTCTCTACTTTACCACAAGATGAGAAGCATAGTATTGCTTGTGTGGGCTGCGTCCCTCGTGTCCGCGCTCGAGTTTCATGATCAGAAGAACTTCTTCTATCCAGATCCAAACGCATCCACACCTCCCACAGGTAATTACATTACATATATCTCTTGCATTGCATACATCTAATCAACATCCTATCTCTCTAGTTTCATACTCTCCTCCAGCAACTCCAGCAACTCCAAATCCGACAACTTCCCAAGGAGGGACCGGCACCCCACCGGCTAGCTGTGGAGCTCCCCCGAGTGGAGGCCACCACACCTCCGATCCATCGCCACCAGCAGGCCAAGGATACAACCCGAACCCACCATCTACTGTCAGCCCACCATATACTTGCACGTGAGTATAAATATATATGCCGATGAGAAATATTTAGTAGGTGATGAATTGTATGATGATCAGGTACTGGAAGAATCACCCGAGTCTGATATGGGGGATGCTGGGGTGGTCGGGATCGGTGGGGAAGGCGTTCGGGGTGAGCAGCGTGCCCGGCCTCGGACCAAACATCAACTTGCTGCAGGCGCTTTCCAACACGCGCACAGATGGTTATGGTGAAATCTGCAGGCAAGGCACGGCTGCATTGCTCAATTCAATGGCTGATGCCAAATTCCCTTACACTACTGCGCAGGTAAGGAATTCATTCGCTGCTGCACTTAGCTCCAACGACGCCGCAGCAGCTCAGGCGCGTCTCTTCAAGCGAGCCAACGAGCCGAGTCACTAGCTACACTCTTCATTTCAACTTTCAATTATTCTATTTTTACTCTAATGTTGCAAAATCATTCCGCAACTGCTTTGTTTTTGTAACCTACAATTTGCACATCCAATGCATTTCATTTTTAATTTCAACTCCGTCCACAATCAATGTCAACAACATACTATATAAAAGTCTATTCAATAATTGGAAGGGAAAAAAAAAACTGATATATCTACGATTTTGAAGAATCTGAGTGTAGACGAAGCAACAACATACTACGATTTTGCGCTTGCCGTACCTGAAAATTACAATGCACCCAATGTAATAATTCGGTCACGTTGTTTATAAAATTTACAAACTATAAACCGAACAATCCAGGATTTCTTGAACTGATCATTTTTTTTTTCCAAACCAAACCAAAATCGAAACACAAATACTCCTGTGCAATCGGTTGCACCGTGCAACTGGTTTCCAGAATGACACTACTTCATTCAGAAAATAAGACTTGAATATTTTCAAATGACACTACTTCAACATACAAATGACACTTGAAGATCTTCAAGTGTCATTTATATGTTGAAGTAGTATCATTCAGAAACCGATTGCACAGGAGAGTGCCTCAAATGAAAAAGGCTGAAAAACTTAACCCACCAAAATATAACAATTTAATTGATACTAAACATAGATCATCCCTTATCAAGAATCATAAATCTCCATGCATCCATCAAGACTCAAATATAAATGGTCGTAGTACGTCACATCGTCAATACTAAATTCTAAATTTGCAAGCATGCACTCGAGTGTGAGTGATTAAATTAACTATGGACATTTGATAGTGCACCTCAACCAGAGCAACTAATGTGATCTAACCCTTAAAATATAAATACCAATTTCAATCAAATTGAGTGATAAATATTCAAAATGCCAATTAATACTGTAAAACCCTAATTTATTGAAAACAAACAAATGCATCGGTTGGTCGGTGCCGCAGAATTAATAAATTAATTTGGGGTCGGGAAACATTAATGTACAGCAAGTGGGCCGCTTGGCTGCTCTGGGCTTTTTCTGGACCCATATGTAATGGGCTTTAAACTTACAAGAATAATTGAACATATCAATGAATGACACCAACAACCAAAGGTGTAAGCTGAGTTCCAAAATCTAAGTTGTTGCGAGTTATACTAATTAAAACATGATAACATGATTTTCTAACTTATATTATGTACTAGTACATCCACCTATACGATGCAAGGCCAACAACGAAATTGAACAATATTTCAAAGAAATAAATATACGTACTAAACATAATCAAAATATAACTAAATGCAAATTAGTATTATTATTTTTATAAAGAAAAACTAAAATAATCCACACCATTTACTTTTCATATAAAAAACATGAATATCAAATATATGAATTTCAATTTTGTATTTTCAATATTTGAAATATTAATTAATTGATTTTAATTGATAATGAGTATAGATATAAAAATTTATCAAAAATCAAAAGCAAATATAAATGATAACGAGTATCATTATGTATCATATAGATATTCTAAGATGTAAACCATCTATTTTCATATAGTTTAATATATTTTTTAAATGTGTATTCAAATAATTTTATTTATTCGGTCATTTTGTTTAAATAAATTTTTTTAAAATAAAGTTCCTATGGTACATCCAAATATCTGATTTTGCAAAAAAGGATAGGATTTATTTTCATAAATAAAATTTGTCAATTTATTAAGTTAATTATAATATTGAATAATAATGTTGCATTTTTTATATGAGTTTTTTTTTTTTCTAAACTTATCTGGACAATGGTCTGTAGTGTATACATGCCAAGTAACTTGAATAAACATGAAAATAACATTTTTATTTTCATTTTAATTTTAATTTGCGATGTTCTGCCCAAAAATATATGTTTTATTAATTGGTTAGTGAAAAAAAAGTTAACATGAAACACGCATCGTTCATTTTCAAACTAATTGTAGATTATTTCAGTAAATTTAAATAGATTAAAATAAACTCTTAAATTTACTTTTGTTTTTAAAGAGGATTAATAATGATTTCCAATTAATCATTTTGATGCTTAATATATACCTAATTGTCAATCTAATGTTAAATTTGACAAAAAGATAAAAATTGCAAATATGTTAATATTAAATAAATACAAAAATTCATACGCAAGCATAACTAAAGATTTAATAAAATATAAATCATATTTGAAATTCTACTTTTAAGATATATATATATATATATATATATATATATATATAATATGAATAATTATATATTTATAATTTTATATTTTAAAAATTATTTTGACAATAAAGAGTTCCAAAATGAACCAATATAATTTTTCTCTTTATAGTTGCAGTAAAACTATTATAATAAAATATATAGATAGAAAATATAAAAAACGATATCTAACAAATATATAAAAAATAAAATAAAATAAAATAAATATAGAAAAAGGCTTGAAAGAGAACACAACTGTAACTTCAACGTCAAAAGAAATTAATGTAGTGACTTTAAACGATTTTAACTTATTCCTTTAAAATTTATTTTTTATTTTTACATCAAATTAAAAATCTTGTCATGATGTTAGTTTAATCCATATTGAATATTTTTTCACCAATCGAATTTAACAACTTTCAAAAGAGAATCAAAATAGAAAAAATGAAGAAAAGAGAGAGAAAATTTGGCGATTTTTTTTTCCCATTAAACTGTATTTTCATATATATAGATTATTTATAAATAGTGAGTAGTTAAGCTGATTTTCTTTTGTTGCCGTAACAATAAACAACTCCATTCAACTCGACTCATTTATACCATTCCCAACAACAAACCAATAATGTCTAAACGAAGATTTTAAGATTGAGTCTATCGTTGATGTGATTTATAAATTTATTGTTATATTTACCAAAACAATAAGACTAGTAAAACGATTTTGAGTTATTTTCTATGTTACAGTTAAATTTTACTAAGGTACCAGCCTTTCTACATTTGTTTATATATTCACGATAATATATAGTATAATAATATAAACACGTGATATGCATGAACTGGACATGTCGAGCACCAGTTAATATATAAAAAGTCGATAATTTAGTTAACCCTTTTCACTATAAGACGATTTCAGACAAATTGTTGTGTATATTGATATAGAAAATTCATATGCAACATTGTCTCATCATCAGATTAATCAATATCTTAATTCAAAACTCAACAAAATATTTTTATAGTGACATGATTTTTGATAAATAGTGATATTTATAAATGTCACTAAATAAAATTGTTACATGTTGAGTTGAGTACTTATTATGTGTGATACAAAAATAAAGATACATCGCTAAATTAATGACATTTGAAGTTGTAATTATTTTTGTGATATGTAAAAGTGTAATTATTTTTGCGACGTATGAAAGTGTAATTATTATTTTTATTACAATATATATTACTCCCTCCGTCCTGCGAACCTTGATCACATTCTTTTCGGCACGAGTTTTAAGGAGCTAGTATTTAGTATGTTAATTAAGTGTGGTAGGTGAAAAAAGTGAATAGATGAATAAAGAAAAAAAACTTTTGCCATATAAAGAAAATGATCAAGTTACACATAGAACAACTTGCAAATGAATACTAATCAAACTTTGCGGGACGAAGGGAGTATTAACACACACAGAGATATTGTGACACTTATGTGATAAAAATTCTTGTGATATTTTTAGATGTCACAAAATTTGTTACACTTTTAAATGTAACAACATTTTTATGTGTAACTAAAGTATATAGATACACGTGTGAGTGTAGCTAAACTTTGTTACACTTAAAATGTAACAAATTTTGTGATATATCTCTTGATGTCACTAAAATTATGTCACTTGACAATTTTGTTGTAGCCTCATATCCAACAATAATTGTATAATTCTTACACAAACAAAATCACAAACATACACTAGTTAAATACTCATTCTGCCCATAAAAAATAGTCTTTTTTTTGTTATTTTAGAATGTTCATAAAAATTGGTCCCTTTTTATTTTTGAAAACTATTTATCACATGGTGGATTATATTCTCCACTCACAATAAAATTAAATCATTATAAATATTATTTTTTATTCTTTCTTCACTCGCAATATAATATTCATTTTTGTGAAAATCATAATGTATCTTATTAGAATTATTTTTTATGGACGGATTGTATAAATTTAGACCTGAATCAGGACTCGTCTCATGATAAGAGAATCTCACACAAATTTGTAGGTATTTATATTATGCATATGTGTGATGGTACTGTTGTTCTTATTTTTACTATTAAAATGAAAATGAAATAAAATCTGATTTACCAAGCAAAAGATACTGGGAAGACTGGTGGTCTCTTTTGTTTGACAACTAATCCTTTAACGCAGACAAATGTACGAATCTGAGTTGGGTTTTGCTGTAAAAAAGAAAAAAGGGCAAAACATCAAAACAGCAAAACCTAGATGTAGTGGGGTATGTCACACCAAAAAAGAGATGGAAAGTGATATATATATTATTTAAAAATTATTTTCTAAATTATAGTATTAATTAAAATTGATAATGTTTTTTGTGCAAATATATTTGAACTTAAAAGTATTACTACTATTATTTCCGCTGTCGACGTTTTTCTTTTCTTTTTTGACTTGTGACGTTTTATTTTGATTTATGAATAAACTTTGTTAGCGTATACAGTATGTGATATATAAATTGGGGCGTTATAAAACTAATCCTGCATATTCGACAAAGTATCATTTTGCAATAGCATATAGATACTCTTTTACAAAATATGGGTCGATATTTAAATGAAGAAAAGAAAATTTTATAATTTTTTTTTTCAATAAAATCGACACAAAAGAAAGTGATTTATAAGACCGGATTTCTATTAATCCTTCTCGACGTTTTTTATTCACAGATTAATAAGCATACGATAATATCAGTATTAATATCACAAAGCACTTGCAAATGTTTGGGATGTGCCGGCTCCACACAAAGCGAGAGTGATAGCATGGAGATGCTTGAGAAATAGGCTTGCTACTTGCGATAACCTTGTCAAGAGGCAGGTGGAGCTCAACGTGGAAGAGACGTGGTGTAATGCTTGCATCTCGAGTGAGGAGACGGCAAATCATCTGTTCTTACTTTGTCCGAAAGCTACAATGGTTTGGGACTCTATTTTGAGCTGGCTTGGAGTTACAACAGTTAGATCGAGAGGCATCGTCCAGCATTTCACTTCGTTTTGCCATCTCGGGCGAGGCAAGACTTGTCAGAAGATTCTCAAGGCATTATGGACAGGTATTTTTTGGCTCTTGTGGAAAAAAAGGAATGAGAGTAGATTTGATGGAAAAGCCTGGGATGTTAAAAGAATGGTGTTGGAGGTGAAAGGAAGGTTGTAGAGTTGGATTAAAACTTTTAATATTTCTGGCGTTGACGTTAATTAGTTTTGATGTTTGGTGCTCTGGTGATTTTTTGCTCTCATCTTATATTAAGTTCTTCTAGGTACTTCTGGTACCGGTGAAGTGGTTAATAATATCTCTTTTCTTTTCTGATAAAAAAAAGTATTAATATCACAATAATTAACATATTCGCGAATAAATTATTAGGTTAGTATTTTGTTTTTTTAGTCAATTTCTGTGTATTAGACGTATAGGAGTGAGGTAGGCGAGGTTAGTATTCTCATTATTTTACATACAAAACTAATGAAAATTTGTTCCCGTGAAAACACCAAGCGGTGCGAACTCTTATCTATGAACAATGAGGTTTAGGGTTCAAATCCGACGGTTTCCCTCCCCAAAGTAAAAAAAAAAAAAAAAAAACTATTGAAAATTTCATTATGAAGTAATTTATGCCCTTTCTATGTTCTTAGCTATATATAATTGGCAAAGTAGGAATACGGAATTTGGTAGCAAATGTTATTGTCCGGAAAAATAACGAATTTTTCTCTCTCCCTCTTTAATAAATAAGGTGAAAGTTATGGATATAAATCGGGGCAACTTCACACAATTTCAGGTTATTCGAATTTTTTAATCCCGTCTAAATATTTTTGACTGTAACTCTAAACCTTCAATTTTCAAACTAAACTATGGATCAAAAAGTTTACGAAAAAAATATGATTTTATATCATTGTAATAAAAAAAGATAATATTTTTTCAATCAAGAGTACACTTAACCTTGCATTACATAAAATTTAATTATCATTTCAATATTGATTTACATAATAATTAATAGAGATTTCGTAAGAGGTAAAGATTTTATGCACAATATTTAACTTAAATGATTATATTTCTTTAATTCTTATGTAAGATTGTTTTTATTATGATTTTGCATTGGATAACATTCCACCTTTATTAAAACTTTATAATCAAATTAATGAATTTGAAAATGAAGTAATAAAAGAATTTTTAATTAATCGAGTCAACTCACTTTAATTTGTTTTCAGGCTAGCCTATCAGACTCGTGCTATTTTTGGTTTGAAGTCGTTCAAACTTTTATTTATTTTAGACTAAAGAATTTGACTAACCCAGTTAAAGCTTTTGCAGATGATTGTATGTTTTTCTATAGGGCTTCTGTGTAGGAATGTGTTATTCTTAAGCAAGTCTTAGAAGTTTATGAAGGGGCGTCAGGTCAGGCTATCAACCTTCAGAAATTTGGAATTTTTTTTTCAGTGCGAATGTGGAGGATGGTGTTCGTGGTGATGTTTCTACCATGTTGGGTGTCTCCCATCCCCTCAATACTGGGCGGTACCTTGGCCTCCCTCTCTCGTAAGGCGCAAGAAAATGGAGATTTTTCAATAACTTCAGGACAGATTATGGAATAGGATTAAAGGTTGGAATGATAAGAAATTATCCAAGGCAGGGAAGGAAATTCTTATCAAAAGTGGTGCTCAAGCGATCCCCTTCTATTGTATGTCTATTTTTTCCGCTTCCTATTGGCTTAACGGACGAAAATGAGAGAATGCTTAATACTTTTTGGTGGGGGAACAAAGGTATTGTTGGAAAGGGTATAAGTTGGTTGAAATGGGAAAGGATTGTGTGGATAAGAATTTGGGAGGTCTTGGCTTTCGAAGCTTACAACTCTTGAACGTTGCTATGTTGGGTAAAATGGGATGGCGACTCATTAACGAGCCTGATGCGTTGGTGTGTCGAGTCCTTAAGGCTAAGTACTTCCCTCATGGAGACTTTCTCACGGCCAAACTTGGCCACAGTCTGAGTTTTACCTGGCGAAGTATAATCTGTGCTCAAGATTTGGTTAGTAGAGGCTTAAGGTGGAGAATAGGTGATGGTTCCAGGGTTCGGTTCTATGGTGATCCTTGGCTGCGCTCTAAAGACTCTTTCCGTGTCTCTGTAAGTATCCCTCCTGGTTTTGCGGACCTTACTGTCCAGGAAGTTATCACCCATGGGTCTTCCTCTTGGAACGTTGCTCTTTTACAACATCTTGTTGGAGAAGAGGATCTTAAGGCGATTGTTAGCATCCCGGTTAGGGCTGAGCATCGGTTCAAAATCAAACTGAACCGAACCATTTTGGAGAAACCGAAACCGAACCGACATTGGTAGTAGACGGACCGAACCGAACCGCCTGAAGCTTGAAAACCAACCATAACTGAACCGACCGAAACTGATCGGTTTCAGTCGGTTACCAAACCGACCGATAATTTTTTTTATTTCCAAAAAAATAATAAACCTGCCAAATTTTTTAAAAACAGCCTGTAAAATTTGAAAGAAAATAGACTAAAATTTGATTTATCATGCAAAAGAAAGTCAAAACATTAAGTTATGTGGAAAATAGACCAACAAAGCATAAGAAATTGGCTTACCTTTCGGAGGAGGGGAGAAAGCTGGCGGGGGGAGGTCTGCGTCAGGCTTCAGCGGCAGTACGGCGGAGGAGAAGCCGATCTGCAAGGCGGGTCTGGCTCGTGCTGGAGACGTCAGACGCGGAGGGCGGCCATCGGCTGGCAGCTCTGCTCGTGCTGCCGTGCTGGTCTGCTCGCCTTGGAGGAGAAGCGATGAAAATCAAAAATTAGGAATGGAGGCGGTGGGGGTGGTCACCGGTCAGAGAGACGCCGGCTGGGACTGGGAAGGGAGGGAGGAGACTACTAGGGTTTCGAAATGAAGAAGGTGAAGGTGTGCGCGACGCAGCACTTTCGAAATGGGAGGGGGGGTTTCAAAATTGAGAGTAGGGTTTTTAGTTTTACTTGTAATATAAAATATAGAATAAATAATATATCTCATGTATCAGTTCGGTTCGATTCATAACCAAACCAAAATCTCAAAACTGAAACCGAACCGATACCTGATCGGTTTTTTACTCTAAAAACCGAACCAAAATCTGAACCAAAAATTCCAAAACCGAACCGAACCAAAAATGGTCGGTTCGGTCAGTTTTTTCGGTCCGATTTGGTTTATGCTCAGCCCTAATCCCGGTGCTGCATGACGCAGGTCCAGATATGTTGGTGTGGCATTATTCTGAGAACAATATTTATTCTGTTAAATCTGCCTACAAGCTTGCAAGCTCTCTCACTATTGATGAGTCTCATAGAGTGGATGGTCAGTGGGGAAAAATTTGGAAAATGGAGGTTTCACCGAAAGTTAAACATTTCCTTTGGCGTGCGGCTCGAAACAATCTTTCTACAAAGGACATGCTTCTGGTTCGTAGGGTGGCTGTTACTGGAGAATGTCCCATTTGTAAGAATGGTTTTGAGAATTCATGGCATGTGTTTCTCCATTGCCCATTTGCAGAGAATTGTTGGAGAGCGAGTCGATTGCAAGCTTTTATCACCAATATAGCTAGTAGCAACGATTCCTTTGATATGGCTCTTTTTTCTATTGTTGGCAATCCTAATGATGAGATCAAAACGAAGGTGTGCATGCTTTTGTGGCAGATCTGGAAAGATCGAAATGTCGCAGTTTGGAATAACTGATTTCCGGATCCGGCCACTTCGGTAGTGGCTGCGGCGGTTGCTTGGTCAGATTGGAAAATGGCAAAAGAGCCTACTGGTCAGCGACGTGGCAGACAATTGTCGACTTTTCCTTGCTTGGGGTGGTATGCTCTTTCTGCGGGTTCCGTTAGATGCAATGTGGATGCGGCCTTCTTCGATCATGATCGAAGCATGGGTATTGGGCTGGTTATTCGCAGCAATGATGAGAGCTTTGTTGTTGGGAAAACTATCAAGCTTCCTGGTCAACGTGGTGTGGATGAAGGAGAGCTCATAGGCATTAAGGAAGCACTCTCATGGATTAAGGATCTTGATTATGCGAGGGGCGTGGTGGAATCTGATTGCAAGAGGGCGTGCGATGTGACTAGTTCGGGCGAGAGATATATTTTGGAGAATTTTTTTTTCCATCATTCGCTGGTACGTAGCCCCCGCATTTTTCAAGCCGAATGGCATACTTTTCCAACCGTAAACCCCACAGCAAACGGCGAAAGCTGTTTTAGCGATGTCCCCTCTGTTCATTTTTACTTGGTGATATCCCTGGTATGCGTCCATCATGGACAATAGCGCGCAGCCCGATGTGGAATCTACTAATTGATCAATCTTCGGCAGAGGATAGTGGTCTTTGGGGCAGGCAGCATTGAGATCCCTGTAATCTACGCACATACGCCAACTATTCGTCTTTTTTGCCACCATCACCGCATTTGATATCCACTCTGGATATTGGACTTCTTCGATATGGCCCGCGTCCAACAACCCCTGAACCTGCTCCCTGATTGCGGTATCTTCTCGGCACCGAAATGCCTTGTTCGCTGTTTCACTGGTTTAACTTTCGGGTCCACATTAAGGCAATGTTCCGCCAACCCTCTGTCTATTCCCTTCAGATCAGCCGTGCTGAAGGCAAATACATCCGCATTTCTCCGCAGGCAGCTAATTAGCTCCTCTCTGGCTTGGTTGTTCATAGAAGATCCAATCTTGATCTGGAAACCCTCTCGCCCAGAAAATAATTCTATCATATTACATACATCGCTAGTGGAGACCAGCACGGATTTCTCTGTACTGTCCCTGTCATTTAACAATTTCGCCAACTCCTGACGCTTCTCTACTGGAGCGGTGATTTCGCCCACCTTTCTCTTTTCCTGGGTATCCGGTCCCTCTGTTATTCTTTCCCTTTTCTGCCCCGAGGAGTGTGTAAGCATCTGTACATGGCATGTTTTCGACATTTTTTGGTCACCCCATACTTCTCCCACTCTTCCCCCTCCGATGGGGAATTTCATCTTCAGGTGGAACATGGAGATGATTGCCCTGAACGTCGTCAGGGCAGGTCGGCCAAGTATCACATTGTAGGATGGTTTTGGCATATTCACTACCAGGAATCGTATTACCCTGGTCTTGCTGGCATCCGCGTTGCCGAGACTTAACGACAACTCCAAAAAACCTATTGGCATGACCATTTCTCCCCCGAACCCGAATAACGGGGCATTTGTTGGTTCAATGTGGGCTTCGACTCCCATGTTCTGGAGGCACTCCAGATATAAGATATTTACTGCACTGCCCGAGTCTACGAAGACGCGATGAACAATGCAACCGGCTATGTCTGCCGTGATAACCAGCGCATCGTCATGTGGATACATAAGCGTTCGCAGGTCCTCTGCCCCGAAGCTGATGACCAGCTCTTCTGCCGCGCCCGTAATCTCCATCACTTGCTTGGGATAATACCCGGATTTTACTACACGTACAACCTATTTCTTGGCCCTGTTGGATGTAGGTGTCCCATTTTCCCCAAAGATCATGTGTACTTCTCTTCGGTATGGGAAGGGAGGTACCCGACCCTCTGCTCCTCCTCTGCGGTTATGATAACACTCATGTTTCCATGGTTTTTAATGTTATTATGATGTTAATTTTATAGGAAATTGAGTGTTGGATGATTGTTTTGTGCTTAATTTGCTTTATCTTGTGAAACATGATTCTTACTCGAACTTTGAAGGAATTTTCAGATTTATTGAGTTCGAATTTGGAACAATGTTCTGAAATAGAAGTTGTAGATCATCTCGATACGAGTTCGTGAGCGCAAACGGACCATAAATCGGAGTTCAGACGAGAAATATATGACCGAAACAAAAACGTCACGCGCAGTAGTCACAATTCGGCGACCTAAACGGCGACCGCCGAATTTGGGCGATTTTATGAGCAAAATCGGCGACCAACTCGGCGATCGCCGAGTAGGTCGCCGAAATCCCTGGATTGAAATTGGCTTTGAGGAGAAAATTCGGCGATCGCCGAATTTCAGCTGTTTTCAGGCCAAAATCGGCGACCTGTTCGGCGAACGCCGAACGGGTCGCCGTTTTTGACGCGTGTTTTTATATCTTCCGCGTTTTTACGTTTTTTCCAAGTTATTTTCGAGCTCAAACTCTGTATTTTACCCTAAGACTATAAATAGGTCCTCTTTTGACCTATCTAGGGTTCCCAACTTTAGTTTTTCAGTTCCCAACATTCATATTTCAGTTTTATAACTTTAGAACTTTTTAGCTTTCCAGTTTTGAAGGCTTGGATCAAGATTGAAGATTCAAGCCGCTACAATCGTTTTAATTCGGTTTTTATACAATTTGTTTTTACAATTGCGTTCAATTTAATTATGTTTATGTTTGATTTTATTATGTCTGGCTAGTTCTTTTATTCTGAACCTAGGGTTTGTATATAGCTGATTGATTATGTGTTTTTGATTTATTGATATCAATTTGCCCTCCAACTTGTGATTCATGATTCCTGGTGCTTAATTTCTTGTGAATGATCTGATCAATGATTTACATGTTTAGCTGTTCAGTTTGAGTCTTGAATGCGATAATTGTTCAGCCGATTCAGGATTGCATGATATAGTGTTAGCCTTGAGTCTTGAATGCGATAGGTGAAGCTATAGGAAGCTATTCTTTATGTGCTATTTGGAGTTAATTTATTCCTTGGAGTCTTGAATGCGAAAAGGGATTAATTAATCTACGTTCATAGGTGGCCGTTAGAGACGCTTGTGAATAATATAGTGATCTTTCATCAGGGTTGGATTAAAATTGGTAATTGAATCAATAGGTTAAATGCATGTAGTTGATTAGTGAAAGTACATTCCTAGGGTCGGAGTTTTCCATATATTTGAGTTAAGTAATCGTTATTTATATGCTCTTTAGTTTTAATTTAGTTAATCTTAGTTCATAATTCACCTTCATTATTGTTTTACTTGTCTACTGTTAGAGTCTGTTTAGGAAATAGATAGTGCAATTTCGTTTTACAGTCTCTGTGGATACGATACTCTGCTTGCTATTTGCGTACTACAATTGCATTGTTTAGTTGCAGTTATTGCTGCTATAAAAATAGTGATCAACTTTTTGGCGCCGTTGTCGGGGACTGTTTAGATTTTGCTTTAATATTTCCAATAGGACTTTATAGTACTGCAAGTTTTTTTTGTTTTTATTTTTCTTTTCTAACTTTTATAAGTTGTGTTTCTATAGGTTGCATATGAACACACGATCTCACGGGAATCCTCTCTTTGAGTTAGACCCTGAAATCAACAAGACCTTGCGCAATCTAAAGAAGCAGAACGATCAAGTTGAGACAGAAACGATGGCTACTCCAGAGCAAATCCAAATTCGAGCTCTGCAAGAGCAGTTGAAGAAGCTGCTTGATACACAGGAGACGAGAGAGGCTCAGAAACAACCAGCCATCAATGAAACGTTCATACCACAGTATGTGTACCAGGAGCCCCCACGAGTGAACGTTAACAACTTTGAGCTGAAAACGGGTTTGATCACGATGGTCCAACAGAGCCAATATGGTGGACAAGAGATTGAAGACCCTAATGCGCACTTGGCGCATTTCCTGGAGCTGTGTAGCACGGTGAAGATGAATGGTGTCCCTGATGACATTATTCGTCTTCGTCTTTTTCCCTTCTCACTGCGGGATAAGGCGAAGTCGTGGTATCATACGCTGCAGCTGGGAGAGAATATCGTGTGGGAGAATTTGGCTCATGCATTCCTACGCAAGTTTCATCCGCCTGGCCTTACGTTGAAGTTGAAGATGGACATCGTGCAGTTTCAACAGTACGATGGAGAAAACCTAGCGGAGACTTGGGAGCGGTATCAGGAGAAGCTCAGAAAGTGCCCAAGCCATGGATTTGATGAAGGCACGCTCGTGATAATGTTCTACAATGCATACGGGGAGCGTACAAGGATGCACATGGATACAGCTGCATGTGGCTCTCTATTGCAGAAAAGCAGTTCTGAAGCATGGAGCATTATTGATAGCATGGCTTCTACAAGTTACCAATGGCCATCTGAGCGAGTACAATTGAAGAAGGTTGCAGCTGCGTCAAGTTCTGATCCTATGGCAGCAATGGTTACTCAACAGGCAGCGATGGCTACACAGCTGGCAGAGCTGACTACAAAAATTGGTGAGTTGAATGTTGGACGTCATGAGCAAGCTGTGATAGACCCATCAGGCATGGAAGATGTCAATTATGTGACTGGCAGAAATTATGGGAATTTCCAGCAAGGACAGCCAGGAATGTATGGCAGAGGTCAACAATTTCAGCAGGGTCAGCAGCAGTTCCAGCCAGGAGCACGCCCGCATCCTAACCTTTCTTACGGAAATTCGAACAATGCTTTGCAGCCTCCACCTGGATTTTCTGTGTCTAGCGGAGGAGTTATAAATGAGCCGAAGAAAGTATCACTGGAAGATATGATGCAGCAGATGTTAACAGAGATGTCTAGCATGAAGACAACTGTTAATTCAAGGATGACTAATTTGGAATCTCAGGTGGTAAATATTGGGAATAATTTTTCAGCACTGTCCAAGCAAGTGCAGATTTTGGAGACTCAAGTTGGTCAGATGGCCAACCAAGCAGCTGCACAGCACAAGCCAGGCCAATTTCCTAGCAACACTCAGTTCAATCCGAAGATCCAACATCAACAGCCTCAGCAAAATCAGCAATGTCATTCCATCCGGGTGGTTGATAATTTAGTTGAGGATGAAGGTATTTCTGTTTCTCCTCCTCTTCCATTCCCGAGGCCAAGATTAGATGAGCAAAGCTCCAAATTTTTGGAGACATTTAAGAAGCTGGCTGTGAATATTCCTTTCGTGGAGATCTTGAGAAAAAGCCAAATGAGGTGCAAATTGTGAAGGCTGTGATGGAAAAGAAGAGTGCATTCAATGAATTTGAGGAGGTGCTCGCAGTGAAGGAGTATCAATTGCCTCCAAAGAGAGAAGATCCGGGCAGCTTCAATATTTCTGTGAAGATTGGAAAGTCATTGTTTGAGAAAGTGATGTGTGACACCGGAGCAAGCATAAATGTCATGCCTCTCAAAGTTTATAAGAAGTTGCAGCTGGGGAATTTGATGCCAACCAACAAGACAATTCAGCTTATTGATAAGTCTTGCTCTAAACCTCTAGGAGTTGCGGAAGATGTGCTTGTGAAGGTGAGTGATTTTTTCTTCCCAGTCGACTTTGTAGTGTTGGATATTCCGGAGGATCCAAAGATGCCTTTGCTGTTAGGGAGACCTTTCCTTGCCACTTGTGGAGCAAAGCTAGATATGCAAAGGGGGACGATGACATTGGGAGCCTATGGGGAAACTGTGATTTTCAAGAAACCTCCACCAAAGGAAGTTCCCCAAAATGAAGTGATTAATTTGGCTGACAGTTTTCTAGCAAATTTGGAGGATGAAGAGGTTGAGAAGAATGAGCTGCCCAAGTATGAAGCCAAGAAAAAAACTCCAAAGCCAAAAGAAGTTCTGACTTTTGAGATGTGTTTGTTTTTGGAGCATGATGGGGGGTCTTTGAAAACCCATACCCCCAAGAAGAAAAAAGTGAAATTTTGGATTTTTCGGAACAAGAATGAGAAGGGGGCAATGCTTGTGGAGGATGTCCGAGCCAAGAGAAGTGTTTTTGTGGAGAGGGCACCCAAGAGTAGAAAAGCTTTCCAATGGTTAGAGTGCTGTTTCCGACCTCCATGAGTTTTTGAGGTATCGTCAAGCTCTAGATGTTAAATTAAGCACTTGTTGGGAGGTAACCCAACCGTTTTCTTTGTTTTGTTTTCCTTTCGTTTAGTTTATTTGTTTTCTTTGTTTTCTTTGTTTTCTTTGTTTTGGGGTTTTTAGTGCAGCGTTGAGCTTGGAAGATGCGGGAACTCGCGCTTGGTTCATACCACCACCATGGAGCATATTTTTTCTGTGAGTAGTGACACACATATCATCATCCCTCCAAACTTATTTTCGAACTTATGTTCTGTAATAAGTTTGGGGGAGGGGGGTGAGAGTAGATATGTGTATCACTTTTATCTTTTTGTTAGCTTTATTGTTTTATCCTGCTTGGTTGGTGGTGTGTGATTGTTTTTTAGATGATTATTGCTCCTTTAGATTTCTGGTGAGATGCCAATGATGATTTCTGTGAAAAAAAAAATTGGAATTTGATTTTCTTTGATGATTTGAGCATATTGAAACTAATTTGCATAATTCTAGAGTGATTTTGACCTTGACTTTTAGACGTTGAATAAACCTGTGAGATTTTGAGCTATATTTGTTTATCATACACAGTTTATTCTTTGTTGTGAGTTTTGTCATTGCATGTGGTGATCTTCTAGAACTTGCCATGGTTTCTGTGTCGAGGTTGCTGTTGTGCCCAGGATTAGGAGATGATTTTAGGCCATCTTTTGCTAGCCACATTATTATCCCAAACACTGTCCTTGAAAAAATTATCATTTGTTATCCACTTTCAGCCTATTTAGCTTTTATTCTTTAGCTGGATGATAGGGGGTGATGAAGTATATGGGAATCTTTATGTGGTGAATATTCATAGTGGGTTGTGAAGAAGAAGGGATGATTTTGTGTTATTATTTACTCTTATGAGCTCTAGAAAAGTTATGGAAAGAAAAGAAAAAAAAAACTGTTCAAGAAAAAAAAAAGAAAAAAAAAAGAAAATAAAAAGAAAGAGAAAAAAGTATAAAGTCGAGTGTATATTGAGATATTTGTTAGAAAATCGACTTTGTGTGTTGGAAATAAATTGAGAGCATAAAAGAGTGTTTAGTTCTGTATTGTGATGATTAAATCCCTTGAGTTGTGTTGTTTATGGTGATATAGTTGGGTGGAAGATGGAATTTATTTCATGCTTGATTAGTGAAGTCAGAAGGTTGGTGTTCTTGCTTTATTTGAGTCACTTAGCCTATATTTCCCTACCTTAACCAATGTCCCTACATTATAACCCGAAGAAAAAGACCTTTTTGATCTTAGTCCTGGCACACTTTTAGCGATGGAGATTGTAGACGATTGGCAAGCCTATGGTAAGAGATCTGCATTGCATTGAATTCGATGAGAGCATACACGTCCTATATATTCCATCAAATTGAGAGTTGAGTGATACACATACCTTGTGAGATTCAATTGTTTGGAATGTCAAGGTTGATTTTGCTATAGGTTGTGTTTATTGGTGAATTTTGTGCTTAATTATTGAGGATTTGAGAATTCTATCATTCTTTATTTTTCGGAGGCATCGATGAGCTAGATTTCTTACCCATTCGTGTTATTGATTGTGTTCTTCTCATTATTCGAGGACGAACAATGACTTAAGTTTGGGGGAGTTGATAACACTCATGTTTCCATGGTTTTTAATGTTATTATGATGTTAATTTTATAGGAAATTGAGTGTTGGATGATTGTTTTGTGCTTAATTTGCTTTATCTTGTGAAACATGATTCTTACTCGAACTTTGAAGGAATTTTCAGATTTATTTAGTTCGAATTTGGAACAATGTTCTGAAATAGAAGTTGTAGATCATCTCGATACGAGTTCGTGAGCGTAAACGGATCATAAATCGGAGTTCGGACGAGAAAGTTATGGCCGAAACAAAAACGTCGCGCGCAGCAGTCACAATTCGGCGACCGCCGAATTTGTGCGATTTTATGAGCAAAATCGGCGACCAACTCGGCGATCGCCGAGTAGGTCGCCAAAATCCCTGGATTGAAATTGGCTTTGAGGAGAAAATTCGGCGATCGCCGAATTTCAGCTGTTTTCAGGCCAAAATCGGCGACCTGTTCCGCGAACGCCGAACGGGTCGCCGTTTTTGACGCGTGTTTTTATATCTTCCACGTTTTTACGTTTTTTCCAAGTTATTTTCGAGCTCAAACTCTGTATTTTACCCTAAGACTATAAATAGGTCCTCTTTTGACCTATCTAGGGTTCCCAACTTTAGTTTTTCAGTTCCCAACATTCATATTTCAGTTTTATAACTTTAGAACTTTTTAGCTTTCCAGTTTTGAAGGCTTGGATCAAGATTGAAGATTCAAGCCGCTACAATCGTTTTAATTCGGTTTTTATACAATTTGTTTTTACAATTGCGTTCAATTTAATTATGTTTATGTTTGATTTTATTATGTCTGGCTAGTTCTTTTATTCTGAACCTAGGGTTTGTATATAGCTGATTGATTATGTGTTTTTGATTTATTGATATCAATTTGCCCTCCAACTTGTGATTCATGATTCCTGGTGCGTAATTTCTTGTGAATTATCTGATCAATGATTTACATGTTTAGCTGTTCAGTTTGAGTCTTGAATGCGATAATTGTTCAGCCGATTCAGGAATGCATGATATAGTGTTAGCCTTGAGTCTTGAATGCGATAGGTGAAGCTATAGGAAGCTATTCTTTATGTGCTATTTGGAGTTAATTTATTCCTTGGAGTCTTGAATGCGAAAAGGGATTAATTAATCTACGTTCATAGGTGGTCGTTAGAGACGCTTGTGAATAATATAGTGATCTTTCATCAGGGTTGGATTAAAATTGGTAATTGAATCAATAGGTTAAATGCATGTAGTTGATTAGTGAAAGTACATTCCTAGGGTCGGAGTTTTCCATATATTTGAGTTAAGTAATCGTTATTTATATGCTCTTTAGTTTTAATTTAGTTAATCTTAGTTCATAATTCACCTTCATTATTGTTTTACTTGTCTACTGTTAGAGTCTGTTTAGGAAATAGATAGTGCAATTTCGTTTTACAGTCTCTGTGGATACGATACTCTGCTTGCTATTTGCGTACTACAATTGCACTATTTAGTTGCAGTTATTGTTGCTATAAAAATAGTGATCAGGTTATCCCGATTTTTCTCTTGTCTACGATCCCTGTTATTCCCCTGATCCTGTCGGGGCTCATTTCTCTGTTCTGGTCTTTGAACCTGATCTTCGTTTCTTTTGGCTATGAACTGATCTAAGTTACCCTGGCGCACCAGAAACTCCAACTGATGTTTGAGATGTCCGCAGTGCTTGGTGTAATGCCCATAAGCATTATGGTATTCACACAATTTATTATTAGGGCCCTGTTGTGGCTGCCCATCCCGATAAGTGTCGGGTGCCCGGAAAAATGGTTGATTTTTGATTAAATGAAATATCTCCTCCGGAGATTTGTTCAAGGGGGTATACTCATAAAAACGATTGACCTTATTCACAGTGCGCTGCTGGCGAGGTGGCCTTTCTGACTGGTGAGGAGGCACCCTCGGGGGTAACCCTCGGAAAGGGGCCCGATCCTGGTTTCTATTGTACCGCTCTGTTGTATCCTCGACCTTTTTAGCCTTGTGTTTGTCGTTTTCTGCCTTCCTTGCTATCCTGGCATCCTCCAATTGTAAATACCCTGGCAGCCTAGCCATGATATCATCGAAGTCCCTGGCCGGTCTAATTTGCAGCTCATCGAAGAAGAGCCCCGGCTTGAGCCCTCTGACGTAGGCGCAATTCTTGATATGAGATTCCGCCTCCGGCACCTCCAGGGCGGCGAGGTAAAACCTTGCAGTGTACTCCCGCAGTGTTTCATTTTGATCTTGCTTAATATCCGTCAGGGAAAGGGCTGACTTCCCCACCCTTCGCGAGCTCGCGAACTGTCTTAGAAAACGTGTTTGTAAGTCTTGAAATGAATGAATAGAGTTTGGGGCAAGCGTCCCAAACCACAACTGGGCAGGTCCAGTTAGGGTGGTAGAGAATATCCGGCACTTGATGCCCTCAGTGTACATGTGGAGTGTGACTAATCCCTCAAACCGGTTGAGGTGTACCTCCGGGTCGGTAGTACCATCATAGTCCAGAGAAATAGGCTTGTAGCTTCATGGCAAAGTATCCGCTAAAATGTCCGCAGAAAAGGGGCTCCGACTGGCAGTGGTGGGGACCCTTGACGTTCTGGCCCGCTTATCTCCCTTATATTTCCCATGCTCCCTCATTTCTTTCGGTGCGTCGTGGGCATGATGATGCTTGTGGGCCCTGTGTTCCTGCCTCCCAGAGGAGTACTCCTGGTCTCGTCCTTCTGACCCTCGAGTCTAACGCGACTTCTCTGATCGGTGCGATTTCTCTGCCCGGTATGATTTCTCTGACCTCAGTACCCTATCATCCCTCTGAGATTTCTCCTTCAGACTGTCCTCCAGATCCCTGAGTTGATGTTTCAGCTGTGATACCTGATTCTTCAGTTTTGCGGTATCCCTTGGTCTTTCCTCCTCAAACATAGGAGTGATAGAGTGGCTATCGGATTCGTCCACCCCCTCCCTTCTGACAATGCTTCCTAGACGGGCGCGGCTCCCTTTTGGGCGTCTCTCCAATTCCCTCTCAGCGGGGAATCTCTGTGTTTCCTTGGGTGGCAGGGTTTGTTTAGCGGCGAGTTGATTGTTAACCTCCAGAGCAGCGGGAGGCGGGGCTTCAATGCCCTGGGGGTTGAGCCCTCCCAGCAGGGGAGTTGTGGCGGGGACGGTGGATAACAGGGGAGTTCCCATCGCCTGTCGCACAGCGGCGTAATTGAGCAGAGCCATCATCTGCTCTGACAGCATAAAATTCAGCGGTACACCACCAGATGTGGGGACCAAGCTTGGCATATCGGAGCCCGGAGTCACCAGAGCAGATCTCTGGGTGTTAGCGTTCAGACCCGTCAGTGGGGTGGCAGAGATGGTGTGAAAGCCTGGTGGTGCAGTGAAGACGGTGCTGGCCGGCAGACCGTTAATCAGCGAAACAGGAACCTTAGTGGTGTGGGCAACAGAGCTGAGCCCTGCGTTGTCAAACTCCTTATCAAGAGTGCGACGAGCTTCGGAAGAGTCCATAGTACCTACACAAGAAAAATGTGAGAAAATATTTTGAGTAAAGAACAGATCGAACCGTCCGTTATCAGAGAACTACGAAATGTAGAACATCCCGCACAGTGGCAGGAAATCCATTAAGAGATCCCAAGAGAAACACCCCCGTGCACTGGGAAATAAACCCAGGACACGGTGTAAAACGTGAGCAGAGAGAACGATGGATATTTCCCATAGATTCGGAGTCAAACACGTGAGAGAGAGCGTTTTATCCGGCAAAATAATCGTGAAAACCCAAAAAACACAAAAACAGAGCACCAATCAACTGATCGTTAGTGAAATACGTTAGATTCATGAGAAAAACATAAATTGTGCGAGAGGACATTACAACCACACACAATTATCATGATTACGTACAAGTAAACACAGATTAACACCCGATTCTCCGCGCCTATCACCTTCCCAACATGCACATGCAGGAAAAAACGTAAAATGTCACAGATCTCAAAGGCTCGTAGCTAGATTAGCAGAAACAACATGAATATTGGTCCAGATTCGCTTGGGTAATTAGATCATCGGCTCAATCGGTGCCTGCGCACGCAAATCCGACCGTAATTACGGATCTGCATACGCCGACGATTAAAACTCACGTCCTAGCCCAGATTTCCCACAGACGGCGCCAGCTGGTGAATTATAATTGAACGTATATAGATTTACTTGGTGATTTGTTATCGGATTATGAGTTATACCTAGTGTTGTTTGGAAGAGCGAGAGAGAAAGGTAAAATTGAGAACACGAGAATCTGATTGCTCTTGTATTGCAAGTGAAGTAAGCGTGTGTCTACAAGGTACATGCTAATGGCTATTTATAGATTACACGTTAAGGGTAAAAGGGTAATTTTATCGCTGGAGCACGCATCTCGCGTGGTCGGGGGCATAATAGTAATTCTGTCCTCAAGCGGGAGATTTTTCCGCTCTTTTGGTGATTCCTCTGGCGAAAACCATTTCTCTGGCGAGAATGACTTCTCTGGTGCAGACCGTTCCTCTGATAGGGCCCATCCCTCTGACTTCTCTGCGGAAGCTCATTTCTCTGATGAAGCCCGCTCCTCTGTCTTATATCATTTCTCTGCTCTGCACATATTACTCCTCATCAGGTGCGATTGCTTCTCTTTGTCGTAGTGAACTAATGTTGCTTTTGGGTTTTAGAATTAGTCATATTAAGTGTGAATGAAATGTCGTTGCTCATTGTTTAGCAAAGGCTGCGAGAGATATTTTATCACATCATGTTTGGAATGAACCTCCATCGTTTGTAGAGGGTCATCTTCATCTTCCATGTACTTGAGATCAATAATATTATCTCTACTCTTTTCCCCTAAAAAAAAATACTCACTTGTATAAATATATATGATATTCAAATTGATTATAATAGCAACAATCATGCAGATAGTTAAATTTGTCGGATCAAAAAATTGAATTGTCCGATGGAAAGAACACTTGTCGCATCGAATTTTTTGATCGAATTTGTCAAACATAATATTTGATTTAAAATCCGACCAGACAAATTAAATTGCGTGATTCGATTAGAAAATATGATGGAACAATAGAATTTTTTGATCGGACAATTCAATTTTTTGATACAGACGACAGTCAATATTCGAGAATTGTTTTGTTCCATCAATTAGATATATATTCTACATATTTTTTTTAAAAAAATAGAATGGATATTTTTAATATAATCGTATAAAAAATGGGTTATCTCTATAAATTAACACTAATAAATGTAAAAAGAAAATTTAGTAGTGGTAAAAATAGTGTTGATTTCTTTGCTTGATAAAATCTAAAGTCAGTGTAGATAAATTAATCAAAGTAATTGTTGTGACAGAATATGATTATAGAGCACAATCAAAACAGAAAACGTAAAGAAGACACAGATTTACGTTTTCTATTTTGATTGTGCTCTATAATCCTATTCTGTCACAACAAACTGGTATCTAGTTTCGATCAAGGTTTTTTTTTCGTACTGTTTGGATTTTTTTGGAGTCGATCGAGAATGTCTGCTTTCAACGTAAATGTGGATAAAATCACCGGGAGAAATAGTTTGGCTTATGGTAGATCAAGATGCGATCTCTGCTGAAGCAGCAGGGTCTGTGGGCGCCGCTCTCTGGAAAGAAGAAATCTGAAGACGTTGATGAAGAAGAGTGGAATACTTGAGAAGAAAAGGCCCACTCAACTATCATGCTATGTCTGTCTGACGATGTTATCATCGAGGTTGCTGATCAAGAAACTGCCGAAGATGTTAGAGAGTCTCTATATGACAAAGTCTCTAACCAACAAGCTACTTCTGAAGCAACGTCTGTTTCGTTTACGCATGCAGGAAGGTATACCTCTTCGGGATCATCTAGACAAATTAAACAAAATTTTGCTAGATTTGCGTAATATTGATGTTAAAGTAGAAGATGAGGATGCTGTGTTAATTCTGTTAGTATCTTTGATTGAATCGTATGAGAATTTTGTTGAATTGTTTATTAGGAAAGATACTCTGCCTCTGGAATATGTTCGATTTGGCCTCCACAACAGAGAAGACCGCCATCAGGCCACTAGCTCGGCCACAGAAAATCAGGCATCAGGGCTGTCTGCGTAAGGGACAAAAGAAATCTGGGAAGAAAACTTGGAAGGCGAACCATAAGGGTTCAAAAGGTCCTAAACCCGAAGACATCTGCAGTTACTTTAAAGAACCAGGCTAAGAAGAAGAGGAACCAGGAGCAGAAATGGGGTGCCAGTGGTTATGTAGCTGTGGCAGAAACTAACACGAATTTTGAAGAAGATCTGGCTTTGGTTGCAGCTGGACAACCACATCGTAATGATGTGTGGATTCTGGATTAATTCTGGGGCATCATACCATATTTGTCCTAACAAGGAGTTCTTCTCAATCTATAAGCAGATAGATGGAGGTAATGTTTCCATGGCCAACAGTGTTGTCTGCAAGGTGGTTGGAATTGGCTCAGTCTCGATACGGACACATGATGGGGTATTCTGCACTTTGAATGAAGTCAGGCATGTTCCACAGATGACGAAGAATCTAATATCATTGAGTCTTCTTGGCAGCAAGGGTTTCAGTTTCAAAGGTGAATGTGGAGCTATGTATGTCTGTCAAGGTTCAAAGATGGTTAAGACGGGCTTGAAACGTGGTACTTTATATTATCTGCGAAGTTACACGGTGACAGGTTCTGCTGATGTTGCATCATCCGAGGTTCAGATCAAGGATATGACCAAACTGTTGTTGGATTTGTATACTGAAAGCAAGAACGTTTTATGCTTGTATACAATGTTTCCTAAGTTCACTATCTAATCTCCTATCTGATTGTGTTCATGATTGCATATGTATGTTCTTTATCTCTATATAAGTAGATTATATGGTGTGTTGTAGATCACAGAAGACCATATAATTGGATTAACCTTAAGAGATATAATATGATCACAGCCGAAATAACTCTAGGACAAGTTATTGGTTTAGGCTGCGGTATAGATGGAAGTAGTTTGTCTTGACTACTTATCTATACTGGTACGTTATACGTATTGATAGGACCACAGTGAGATATATTCTTCTATCTGACTTAAGTGAAGAATTAAAGATCTCGGCGACTTATAAGATCTTAATACTAATAAGATGTCAGATATATATATATTGATTCGTTTATCACTTTGACTTACTATGAGCGAGAGTTATATAGTAACTTGAGTATTCTGTATCTTGGGTGATAGCGGTTAATATATGATATCTGATTATCTGTATTAGTACTCGTATCCGGTATAGGATAATGACATCCCCTTAAGGAGCTTAATAATGTTTATTGCGCTAAACCCTGCAGGTTGATTAAGTTCAGGCGCAATAATAAGGTTTGAGTGGTACTGCTTAAGGATAACAAAGAGATTAATTAATTTAGGCTGTCAGAGCTCTAATTAATTAATGGATGTCGGATATTTTAAATGCGAGGATTTAATAAGTCTAAATACAAGCCCCGACTCATCACCGGCAATAAAGGGGTAAGTCAATATCGGTTCTCTAGTGGAATGAACTGATATTTATAAATTAATTATGGTCTGGGCTGACCATAGATAAATTAATTTATTTGAGGCCCATCTTTATTCCTTGTATCTGGTCCCTGGACTGGCCCAAAGACTCCTAGCCCTAGTATAGAGAGAACACGCCTCCTACATTATTTCTGGCGCCTCCTACGTATTTTATTCAATATATAATACAGCTGTCAGCTCTCAGGAAAATACACTGATAAAATATTAGGGTTTTGGAGAGCTGTGTGGGGCGCAGGAAATCGTGTGGAGCATTCTCTCTTGGGACTTTCACAGTTCGTTGTCCATCCAACGGTGAAAGCTGAGCGGGATACAGTTCAGAAGATCTGAGCTGGAGTCAGATTTTCGCAGGAAATCAAGTTCTGGCAGTCTCCGAAGAACATCCATAACTTCCTCTACAGAACTCCGATTGAGGTAAACAGACGGCCACGGAAAGCTCTTTCAAAGACGAAGAAGTCGTATTTCTGAACAAAATACGATTGGAGGTCGTTTGAGGGGTCAAACGGAGCGTTGAAGTTGGCTGACCTGTTCAGCGAAAGATTGACGAATTCTTCTGAATTCTTCAGGTATTTCTGAACTCCAACGTGCAGCTGTTAAATTCATAGGAGCATGTTAGGATTAATCGTTGTATGATAAATTAATAATAATCCAAGAAACGATCATCGGGCAAAGCGGAACGTTAATTCAGTTTAATATTCCTTCAACTGTGACATATGAGGCTCGGTCATATGGAAGAAAGAGGGATGCAATTTTTGTCCAAGCGGGATCTTCCTTCTGGGCATCAAGTGCAGAATCCTGAATTTTGCGAACACTATGTGTTTAGGAAGCTTCATCGCAGCAAGTTCTAAAGAAGGCCTGATGCGTCTTCGACTTTTGGGCCATTTGGCCCTATTTTTCTCTTTCTTTTGTTTTGTTTGAGTCCTCTAGGGGAGAAAACAGGTATTCAGGAGGAAGAAGGCTCAGTCAAGGGCATATGCACGAAATGTGGTCAGAATGGGCATTACCGGAACAAAACTATCCAAACTTCCAGAAGTGAAACTTATCAGGAAGAGAGCTCGGCGAAGTACCCCTCAGAACTATTCGAGGCGCGGGAATCTCCG
Source organism: Salvia miltiorrhiza (assembly GCF_028751815.1). Lineage (NCBI taxonomy): Eukaryota > Viridiplantae > Streptophyta > Magnoliopsida > Lamiales > Lamiaceae > Salvia > Salvia miltiorrhiza. The sequence continues at coordinate 36,971,737 of NC_080388.1, forward strand.
AAGTGTACCACCTGGTGTGAGGCTAACCGAAGGAAGCAGTTGGTAAGGCCATGACAGCAGTCGCAGTCAGCACAGATGAGCTACATATGAACCAGGAAGACAGCTCGATGAAGTACCCGTCAGAACCATTCGAGGCGCGGGAACGTTTGAAGTGTACCACCTGGTATGAGGCCAACCGAAGAAAGAAGCTAGTATGACCATTCCCGTCTACAACAGTCAGCAGCTGGAGCTATATATGGAAAGACGTGTGAAGGAGATTGCCCGGAAGATTCTGGCGAATTCTAGCAATGGAAGGATCTGGAATAATGTGGAGTCAACCCCAAATCCGCTGGAGATCCATTATCTATCAAATCAAATCAAAGATCAAGCTAAATATGGAAGGAAATAATATGCCAGATTTGGTCTGCCGGCTAGGGTTTACCGAACTGCTATATAAACCTCAGCATGTGTGGCTGGTAGAGGGCAGTTTTAGAGGAGAGTAATCCACGAGTTTTTCATTACTTACATAGTATTTTTAGTGCTCTTCTAGACTTAGATTTTAGTTAGTTCACCAAGAAATAATTTATTTTAGTTCTTTTACATTTTTCGCACCAAACGATTTAGTTGCTTTTCGTATTTCAATTCTGTTGTGACGAAAAAAGCCAAGGTTGTTGCCTTAGGTATTTTTATATCAAGTATTTCAAATTTCCTTTCATTCATGTGTTCATTTTATTTTGCATTTATGTTTTCCATTATGTGTGAGTAGTTCCCTTGGTGAGGTTTAAGGGGTGGAAATAATTGTTGTTAACATGTAAACATTCGTGAGGCATTTGTTCTTTCGGTTGAGTCTCGTGGTTCCAGACGGTTCTGTGCCAAACCATGGACAGTAGGGGCCTAACGAGTGATCTCCGTTTGGTAAAACGCTGTCCGTGTCAAGCAAAGGCCAGGGTATACCAGGGCGTGACAACCGGTATACCCAAGACCGAGTAGCTGAGCAGCGTCAACAAAAGGCGTTGTAGATCCGGAAGGTGGGGAAAGGATTGATGGGATACACTGTCCTTCCTCAGTCTTGGGCTTCTCTAGAGACTATCCATCAACTGTGACGAGGTATCAAGCCATGGTTATCAAACGAGGAAAGCAATCTCGGTGCCGTAGCATGTCTGACTGGTCGGCTGACAAAGCCGGAAATGGTTGTGTCCAGGAGGCATGTGTCACTCAAAGTGCGGAGTTGGGGACCTCGGGAGAGAAGGTTGGTGAGGGTCATACTTGGTGAGTAACGGGTATGACTACCATCTAAGGGGAAGTGAAGCACTGCCTTGTGACCGGGGAATGTGTGACCTTCGGACCAAGTGACCACAATGGGATCAACCATCCTAAGTGTGAAGTATAGCCTCTTGAAACGCCCCAATGTCTTTGGGCCACACCTTGAGTCTATACGGATCATGGACGGATCATCAGTATGCCTATGACCGAAATAAATATTGACAACAGTTATGACCTAACCGTAAACCTTACCCCTTGTTATATTTGATGTTTGTTTGAGTATACATGTGCAGATAAACAGGTTGAGACCGTGACAACTCAATTTGTGCACCCGAAGAGTAAAGTAGTTCCTCACTCTCCGTGGGATCGACCCTATACTTGCTGCTAAGACTATTTTTTGGTTGCGAGCAATAGGAGCGTGTACTATCCGTCTAGGGCATACACAAATTATTTTTGATACCGCGCGCCGGGCGACGGGCGCGCGCGTCCCATCAAATTGGCGCCATTGCCGGGGAGTGACGCGCAACTATTTTACTCTTCATTTTTCATCTTTCGCTTACTGTGAGACGCGGTACGGCGAGAGACGGGATGGCAACTGCCACCCCGCAGGCCATACGTCAGCCGGCATACCCCGCTGACCTGAACTTGAAGCCCAACCTGATCCAACTCATGTAGGGATGGGCAACGTCGAGCTCAAGACAATAAACAAGAGCGCTGACTGGGAGGCAACCCAGAATAAGGTCGTTCGTATGACCATTACTGCTTTATTTCATGTTTCTTTTATTTTTCCTGTGTTTTGTGTTTCTTGGAGGACTAACCATGCAGATGAGTTGAGCTGGATCCTATGCATCGAAGATCAAAACCCACTTTGCGAAGCAAAGTGTGTAGGTGGGGCCGGTGGAGATACAGTAGGTGGTCAAGGGATTACCGCATCAGCAGTATGATTGGTCAGGGTCTGCCCGACTGGCAAGACCTTTGCATTTTGAAGGATCGGGAAATTGATTCGCCCACTCTCCACCACTCCATGGCTGCTACACATGATCTCAATGCTATACTGATGCCAAGATAATTTTGTTGGACATTTGGGATGCATTCCACCGAGTTCTCACACTCCATGAATAAGTTTTCTCTCCCTAGTAGTCTTTGTTTTTCTTTTGAGTCTTGAGTTAGAGTCTGTCTGCACTTGTTGTTGGTATTGGTGATTCATGCATGCTATTTGGTTTGACTGGTTTGTTGGTATGATGAGCATGATCACATGATAGCAGTAGAGAGCATACTGAATACTCCCACCTGTGAGATCTGAGCCAAAATTGCATTTATTTTCTGTGTGACTATGCTGCTTGGTAACCCTAGAACTTGTTTATGGATTTTAGCTAGTTGGTATAATTTACATGATTAGGGCAATTTTCTTCAAATTAGAGCCCCAAAATTATTTCCTTGAGCTTTAAATGATAAACCTTTGCTAAACCACTTTGAGCCGAATGAAATTCTTTTGTAAGCCCTTGAATTGAAATGGATGAAAAGATGTGACTTCCACACTATGCAAAAGATAAGGGGGAAGTTTATTGCTCTAAGTGAAAAAGCATAACTTGAGAAAGGAAGGTCTGGGCACAAAAATGAAACAATAAATTTGCTTGAATTGAAGAAGTTAAAATAATCTGTGCCAAGAATAAATGGAGAAAATGAAGTGGGTGTGCCATTACTGAAGAAGATAGGTCGGTATGACTGGAACCAAGTTTTAAGCTACTTATCCAGAAATCCTTACCTCTACTCCGTATGCCCCACTACAACCTTTAAAAGACCCTTTGATGAATTATACCAATTTGAACACTTGCTATGAATCCGTGATCAAGCCTATAGGTGACCTAATGCAGCATAGTATGAGAGTATACACTTAGCCATACACTTGAGTGTGTGAGAGAAACTGCTATCTCTACATGTGATTTTTCTGCTCAATGGTTTGCGGTATGACATTACGGATGATGCATGCATGTTTGATCTGAACTGATAACTGTGCAGTTTCGTGTCTTGAGTCTTTATTTCTTTTCTTTCCTCTCTTTTCGTTGGTGTCTTTTGTGAATCCATCTGCATACTTGAGGGCAAGTATGGTTTAAGTGTGTAGGTGTGATGCGTCTTCGACTTTTGGGCCATTTGGCCCTATTTTTCTCTTTCTTTTGTTTTGTTTGAGTCCTCTAGGGGAGAAAACAGGTATTCAGGAGGAAGAAGGCTCAGTCAAGGGCATATGCATGAAATGTGGTCAGAATGGGCATTACCGGAACAAAACTATCCAAACTTCCAGAAGTGAAACTTATCAAGAAGAGAGCTCGGCGAAGTACCCCTCAGAACCATTCGAGGCGCGGGAATCTCCGAAGTGTACCACCTGGTGTGAGGCTAACCGAAGGAAGCAGTTGGTAAGGCCATAACAGCAGTCGCAGTCAGCACAGATGAGCTACATATGAACCAGGAAGAGAGCTCGATGAAGTACCCCTCAGAACCATTCGAGGCGCGGGAACGTTCGAAGTGTACCACCTGGTATGAGGCCAACCGAAGAAAGAAGCTAGTATGACCATTCCCGTCTACAGCAGTCAGCAGCTGGAGCTATATATGGAAAGACGTGTGGAGGAGATTGCCCGGAAGATTCTGGCGAATTCTAGCAATGGAAGGATCTGGAATAATGTGGAGTCAACCCCAAATCCGCTGGAGATCCATTATCTATCAAATCAAATCAAAGATCAAGCTAAATATGGAAGGAAATAATCTGCCAGATTTGGTCTGCCGGCTAGGGTTTACCGAACTGCTATATAAACCTCAGCATGTGTGGCTGGCAGAGGGCAGTTTTAGAGGAGAGTAATCCACGAGTTTTTCAATACTTACATAGTATTTTTAGTGCTCTTCTAGACTTAGATTTTAGTTAGTTCACCAAGAAATAATTTATTTTAGTTCTTTTACATTTTTCGCACCAAACGATTTAGTTGCTTTTCGTATTTCAATTCTGTTGTGACGAACAAAGCCAAGGTTGTTGCCTTAGGTATTTTTATATCAAGTATTTCAAATTTTCTTTCATTCATGTGTTCATTTTATTTTGCATTTATGTTTTCCATTATGTGTGAGTAGTTCCCTTGGTGAGGTTTAAGGGGTGGAAATAATTGTTGTTAACATGTAAACATTCGTGAGGCATTTGTTCTTTCGGTTGAGTCTCGTGGTTCCAGACGGTTCTGTGCCAAACCATGGACAGTAGGGGCCTAACGAGTGATCTCCGTTTGGTAAAACGCTGTCCGTGTCAAGCAAAGGCTAGGGTATACCAGGGCGTGACAACCGGTATACCCAAGACCGAGTAGCTGAGCAGCGTCAACAAAAGGCGTTGTAGATCCGGAAGGTGGGGAAAGGATTGATGGGATACACTGTCCTTCCTCAGTCTTGGGCTTCTCTAGAGACTATCCATCAACTGTGACGAGGTATCAAGCCATGGTTATCAAACAAGGAAAGCAATCTCGGCGCCGTAGCATGTCTATGACTGGTCGGCTGACAAAGTCGGAAATGGTTGTGTCCAGGAGGCATGTGTCACTCAAAGTGCGGAGTTGGGGACCTCGGGAGAGAAGGTTGGTGAGGGTCATACTTGGTGAGTAACGGGTATGACTACCATCTAAGGGGAAGTGAAGCACTGCCTTTTGACCGGGGAATGTGTGACCTTCGGACCAAGTGACCACAATGGGATCAACCATCCTAAGTGTGAAGTATAGCCTCTTGAAATGCCCCAATGTCTTTGGGCCACGCCTTGAGTCTATACGGATCATGGACGGATCATCAGTATGCCTATGACCGAAATAAATATTGACAACAGTTATGACCTAACTGTAAACCTTACCCCTTGTTATATTTGATCTTTGTTTGAGTATACTTGTGCAGATAAACAGGTTGAGACCGTGACAACTCAATTTATGCACCCGAAGAGTAAAGTAGTTCCTCACTCTCCGTGGGATCGACCCTATACTTGCTGCTAAGACTATTCTTTGGTTGGGAGCAATAGGAGCGTGTACTATCCGTCTAGGGCATACACAAATTATTTTTGATACCGCGTGCCGGGCGACGGGCGCGCGCGTACCATCAAGGCCGTACATCAGACCAAGGGGACTCTTGACTACATTCATATGGATTATTGAGGTCCATCACGTGTTGAGTCTATTGGAGGTCACATATATTTCGTGTCTATGATTGATGACTACTCAAGGATGACTTGGGTAATTATGATGAAACACAAAAGTGAAGCCTTCAAGAGTTTCAAGAAGTGGAAGGCATTGGTAGAAAATCAGATTGGGAAGAAGATCAAGCGACTGCGAACTAATAATGGTCTGGAGTTCTATTCGTCTGAGTTTAATGAGTTCTGCAAGGATGAAGGAATTGCTCGACACCACACCATTCGACATACACCGCAAAAGAATGGTGTGGCAGAACGCATGAATCAGACATTGCTGGAGAGAGCGAGATGCGTGCTCTTGAATGTTGGTTTGGCTAGAAGGTTCTGGGCAGAAGCAGTAAACACGACGTGCTATCTGATTAATCGTGGTCCTCACACTAGTATTGACTGCAAGACACCTTACGAGGTATGGTCTAATAAACCTGCAGATTATTCGCTGTTGAAAGTTTTTGGTTGTACTGTTTACTATCATGTTAGTGAGGGTAAATTGGAGCCAAGGGCTAAGAAGGGTACATTTGTTGGTTTCGGGGATGGAGTTAAGGGTTATAGAACATCGTCTGCTTAAAGCAAATGGGAGGAAAATAGCAAAGCTCAAGACATTTTCATCCGAGCAATCTAACCCATGTCCGCCGCCTCCAAAAGAAGTCGGTTCAACACCTCTTCTGCCAAACCAAAAAGAACCGGCAACAAGGGGTCGCCCTGGCAAACTCCCCGTGAGCAACCAAAATAACCGTGCTGCTCCCCGTTAAAGAGGACAGAGATCCAAGCCGACATAAAGATGACTCTGATCCACTGCCGAAAAGTCTGAGGAAAACCAAAACATTCCAAAACAGTATCAACAAAGTCCCAGCTAAGAGTATCAAACACCTTCTTGATATCAACCTTAAGAGCCAAGTTCTGGCCCTGCAACGAACGCTCCATGCAGTTGACCCCTTCAGAGGCCAGAAGAATGCACTCTTGAATAGACCGGCCAGAAATAAACCCAAACTGAATAGTCGACACAATCTCAGCCGCCGCCACATTCAACCTAGAGGCCAGAATCTTGGTGATGATCTTGAAAAAGAAGTTGCCCAATGATGCGTCTTCGACTTTTGGGCCATTTGGCCCTATTTTTCCCTTTATTTGTGTCGGTACAGGTCTGTCAGGAGGAAAAACGAAGTTGTGAAGGAAGGAAGGTCAGTAGAGCGGAAACGGAAGAAATGCGGTCAGAATGGGCATTACCGAGCCTGGATTGCTAAGTCATGTTTACCAGCATGGAGCTTCGGCCAACAAGTACCTCTCCAATTCAACTTGGGGCATGGGAACCTGGAGCAACCCACCTGGTATAAGTCACACCAAAGAGAGCAATCCGTCTGATCGTTACCATGAGAAGCAGACAGCCAGAGCCATAAAAGGAAGGTCAATCTCGGAGATCTCGAAGAAACAAGTAGAAGGTGGGAGAAGAAACTGGAAGGATCGAGGGAATGGGAAAGGTTGACTAAGCTTGCAACTGGACGCCATCTTCAATCAGGATCAATCAAATCGAGCTAATTAAGGAAAGAAGATCCCGGCGAAGATTTGGAACCGGCGCAGCTAGGGTTAGGCCTTTACCCTCCGGCAGTATAAAAGACTAATGGTGTGCAGCGTGAAGAGGCTCTTGGCACCTTGAAACTCTTGTTTTAACTTTTAGTATTCAATTAAGTTCGCCGTGTGTGGCATCCAAAACAATTACATTTTCGTGCTTTTCCATTTTCCCGTTGTGTTTCTACTTTTGAACAAGTTCGAAGGCTTGAAGCCTAGGTACTATTTATCTATTTCAGCATTTCTTTTCGTTCTTTAATGTGTTTAATCCCTTTTGTATTTATGAATTGCGTTATGTGTGAGTAATTCCCTTGGTGAGGTTTTAGGGGTGGAAATAATTGTTGTTAACATGTAAACATTCGTGAGGCACTTGTTCTTTCGGTTGAATCTCGTGGTTCCGGAAGGATCTGTTCGAAACCATGGGCAGTAGGGGTCTAACGGGTGATCTCCGTTCGGTAAAACGCTGCCCATGTCAAGCAAAGGCCAGGGTATACCAAGGTACAACAATCGGTATGCCCAAGACCGAGTAGCTGAACAGCGTCAACAAAAGGCGTTGTAGATCCAGAAGGTGGGGAAAGGGTTGATGGGATACACTGCCCTTCTTCAGCCTTGGGCTTCTCTAGAGACTATCCATCAACTGTGACGAGGCATAAAGCCATGGTTATCGAACGAGGAAAGCAATCTCGGCGCCGTAGCATGTCTATGACTGGTCGGCTGACAAAGCCGGAAATAGTTGAGTCATGCTTGGTGAGTAACGGGTATGGCTACTATCTAAGGAGGAGTGAAGCATTGCCTTGTGACCGGGGATTGTGTGACCTTCGGACCAAGTGACCACAATGAGATCAACCATCCTATATGTGAAGTATAACCCCTTGAAACGCCCCAATGTCTTTGGGCCACGCCTCGGGCTTGTATGGATTATAGACGGATCATCAGTATGCCTATGACCGAAACGAATGTTAACAACAGTTATGACCTAACCGAATAACCTCGCCCCTTTGTTATTATTGATCTTGTTTATTTCTTGTGCAGAGTATACAGATTGAGAATTGTGACACCTCAGTTTGTCGTAGGAGAACAAAGTGGTTCCTCACTCCCTGTGGGATTCGACCCTACACTTACCGCTAAGGCTAAGTTCTTATTGTGAGAAGTAGGAGCGTGTATTGTCTGTACTGGGCATACACAGGTATTTTGTCCGCACCGCACGACGGGTGTGTGTCACCCAACACGATGGGCCTATAATCAGTGATGAGTACCGTATTTATCTTCTTAGGGAGTAAACAAAGAAGATTCGAATTGAGGCCACTGGAGAGGTACCCATGAGAAAAGGAACGGCGAACCGCCGCCACAACATCCTCCCCCACCACATCCTAAGAATGCTGAAAGAAAGCACCATTAAAACCATCCGGACCAGGCGCACTATCTTTATCCATAGAAAAAATCACAGCGCGAATATCGTTCGCCGAAGGAGAGGCAATGAACATCTCAGAATGAGCAGCAGAAATAGAAACCGGAATGTAGTTTAAAATCCAAGAACGGTCCACCGCATCAGAATTCGGCTCTGAAAAGTGAGTCTCATAAAAATCCACCACATGAAAAGCCATAGTAGCTGTGTCCTCAGAAATAACCCCATCAATGCTTAGACTTTTGATGGCCTGACTGAAGTGGCGCCACTTCACCATGGAGTGAAAGAACCTGGTATTCCTCTTGCCATCCGAAAGCCAGGAAACGCTGCTCTACTGCCTAAGATGCTCAGACTTGCGCATCAAGAGCGTGCCAATCCGGGCTTGCAACTATACCTCTTGGTCGAAAAGATCAGTAGTGTAACCATGTTCATCAATCCCCTCCTAAAGCGCACTCATATCCTGCTGAAGATCAGCTAAAGCCGTGTTGTAAATCCCAAAAGCATCCAAATTCCAAGCTTTTAAAATCGGCCGAAGGCGCTTCAACTTCCTCATCACACGAACCATAAGACAAAGCACATCAACCAGAAGAGCCCAAGAAGCCTGGACCTGATCCAGAAAACCCCTCGTGAGTGCACCACATGTTGAGAAAATGAAACCGACGGTGAGTAGGGATAATAACATAATCCTGACATCTCAAAAGAATAGGAGAATGATCCGATTCTAATTGGGGAGAACCAGAACAGAGGAAGAATGCCAAATATCGGAGAACTCCTGGAAGAACAGAGCTCTATCTAGAATAGACTCCACCGGGGAAGGAAAATGCCGACGGTCTGTCCAAGTGAAAAACGGGCCAGTGGACTCAGGCTGAATAAGATCATGATCCTCAATGAAAGCCCTGAATTCACTACAGGGGGACGAGGCAGGAACACGACGTCCACGATGTTCATGAGCACCTAGAATCGAGTTAAAATCCCCGATCATAAGAAAAGGGCCATCAATAAAAGGCTCAACATCCTGCCACAGCTGACGGCGCTTAATATAACTGCAAGACGCATGAGTAAAGGCCAGGGTAGTGGAGAGCCCCATAATATCACACCGAATAATAACAACCTGATCTGAAGAGAAAACCACAACATGAGCTAACAAATGATCAGTGAAAACCTAAATGTTAGAAGACCGCCGACTACGATCATTCTAGTGAACCGGAATAAGACTTAAAGAACGCTAATAGGAACTTGGAATGCCAGAAAACCGAGACTTGGGATCCAGAATTCCAAGAATACTCGACTGGTAAGTGCTGCAGTAATGACAAAGAAAAGGCATTGCATTGTTGTTCATGCCTCTACTATTCCAAGAAAGCACATTCATTGATAATTGTGAAAAAGGTCATCCTCTCGAAAAGGATCAACATCATCATCATCCATATCTCCTCATTTCCGATTAGCCACCCCAGACATATTCTTAGAGGCGCGAGAGGAGGAAGAATCAATGAATCCATGAATAACAACACCCACAGAATGAGCAACAAAAACTTTATCCAAGAATTCAACCGGAGAACTGGAAGAGACGCGACGGGGCTCAATTCTTCCCTCATCCGATCTGCTTGGGTGGGTCAATGGTAACACCCCCTGTAGTGGGAGAGTTCCTGAAGGAGACATAACTGAATCTGTTCAGCCCCGTGTCATATTATTATTCTTCCCGCCCCTGCCCGGCCCTGAGGTAAAGAAGGACGAAGATCTGCCAGCTTTTTGGGATGAGGTGAGTTCGGACCCATTTGGCATTGAGGTTAAGAGGATAGAACGCCTGCAATAGGTTCCTGTCTATTAACCTCTCCCTCTCGTGGGAGAGACCGAGGCATACCAGGCTTCCCACTCGAATAGGTGTCAGCTGAAGGTGTCACAGAATTCTTAAAACGCACACCAATGACGGGGTTGTCGACCACCGTAATCAAATCCCGACCCAACTTTGAAACCGCAAAACTAGAGAAATGATGTGGCTGTTTAGGTGTGACAATATCCATGTCCTCCGGCCCCTTCCTAGTATCAACTTCCAAGAACTCTCCACCCTCAAGCAAAGCAATAGAGTTGGAGGTCGAAACACCAACCACCCCAGCCTCAGTCGAAGCTACTATCAAATCATGAGAATCATTCAAACTGCCATCAACCGTAGAGGTCCGAGCCTCAGCGGATTTGGGCCACTAGACATGACCACATAATTTCTAAACATCATGCCCGTTGTGTTTGATCGGAGACGTAGGATCCGTCTCAGAACTAAGTTTCCTGTAGTCGTCATTAGCATGGCCAACCACAGAGCAAATACAACAAAAATATGGCAAATTCTCATATCCAAACTCAATTTCACATAAATCATCATCACACTTCACATCTAAAAACTCAAGAATCTCAGAAGTCACATTCATCTCAACAAGAACCTACGCAAAATAATTGATAGAGGCTCTAGCAGACATACAATCAATGATAATAGGAGTACCCACATGCCTAACAATGCCAGAAAGAATCTCAGGATGCCAAAATTCATGCGGGAGATTGAAGATACGAAGCTATACCTGAACCATAGAGGATGCAGCCTTATGGGGATTGAAGTTATGAGCCCAAGATTGGAGATGAATAATACCGGTGCGAATGCGCCAGTAAGCTTTAGAGAAAGCAACCGCATAATCCTCATGAGAGGAGAACTTCAACATAAAAAAACCTTTGCCAAGAGGGATAACCTCCCAGGGTAACGAGGGTTTCCAAAGCCCGGAAATCTCCGTGTAAAGGTCAGCCACAAACCTCGGCGTATCACCCTTGCGTAGAAAAAGACGAGCATGAATAGTGTGTTGAAAAGACTGAACTTATCGTTGACGAAAGGCCGAAGATAAGGTGAGACAAGGTCTATCATCCTCCATTGTAGGCTTTAAGACGGCGAAATCATGCGCCGGAACATCATCAGGATGCCCAACCTTCGTTTTGAGAGTATCCACGAAAGATTTGGTCGTATAAGACGGCGATGGAGGACCATATGGCGAAAGAACATGCTGAACACTCGAGACCAACGGCAGCATATTTGCCGTTTTTAGGAAAAGAATGCCAATGGAGTTAGAGCAGGGCCTGATTGGGGAGCTAACAACTTTCGGCCCCCGAACCTGACTTTGAGCAACATCCAAAAATTGAACCCCAACACCCGACTGCAGCAACTGAGACCCTGAAGAACCCCCGACTGAAAGCAAGGCAACATCCTGAACGTTAGCGTGAGGAACAGCCAACGATGGCTGGAACCCAGGAACCCTAAGAATATCAGCTGGTGTGCCCACATCAACCCTAGAAGTAGGGTTAGCGAAAAAAGGCGGCAACTGGACTGAATTGGCTGCTCATGGCTGGATTGGGTCGTTAGAACTATCGGCCAGAGATGAACAAAGCATCCACGATTTCGACAGAAGAGGACAGAGCACCGGCAATAGGACCAACCACCTGCTGATTGATCGAAAGTAAAAGAGAAGCGGAAACCCTAGTTGCAGAAGTTAGCAGCGGCTGAAGCAGATCAGTATCATGCGTCGGAACCCTAGAAGCATGCGCAGCCACAGATATCTCGGGGAACAACGCGCCGGTCATATCGTCGGCAGCAAGAGACCAAAACATCGCAGATGAAGAGGGCTTCTTGTGAATAGTTGAAGACGCAGCCTGAAACAATAGAGGAGGATCGAAATTATTTGAGAATTTTGGGAACGCTGCAGACGCCATCGCCGAATCGAAAAAAACCAGTACCGGACGATGGACGGAGGCTGCCGGAGAAGTTTCGGAACGACTGATCCGATAGCAAAGGAGAGTAACCCTAGAGAGAAAAGTCGCACCATCTTCATCACGAAATGTAGATCCCGTATCATCTACCCCTTGAGTTTAAGCATATCAATAAGCGGAGGAAAAGAAACTTACAAGGATTCCCCTAGTAACAGTGAGCGAACCGGGAAAAGCCCAACTTACCAGGCAGTCATTGAGTCCATCTTTTTTTAGATAATCTCATCAAACATAAGCTTAGCTCTAGGTTGCAATAAATGCTTAGCTATAATGTCTTTTGAAAATAATAAATTTTCATTTTATGCCAATTTTTAGAAGCATGACTCATAAGGAATCTTAATATCTTTCTGATACAAGTGTGTGTATAATCTTTCACATTATGCCAATTTTCGAAGCAGGAATCATAAGGTAAAATTTTATTCTTGTTTAATGTTTTATGCAACGTGTTTAATATTTTTCTTATAGATATTTCTATAGACTTATAAAGTCTATGAAAATAGAGATAAATAAATTTAATAGAATTTGTTAAACTCTACATAAAATTAAGACAATTCATGGAATTAACATAATCCACATATTATAAAAAGTCTGTCAAATTTTTTAAAATTCTTAATTGAATATACCCCTCCTAAGTAAATTGATGAGTTATGTAAATTTTATGTGACGTATTTATTTTAGAATATATTTATTCTTCGATCATAAATCACTCGCTTCGCAAACTAGATATAGTCATTGGAAGCAATTAGAGATGGCGATGAGCTTAATTTGGATCGAATCCTGTTTGGTTCAGATTCAAATTCGAATTTTCTTACTTAGATTTAGATTTGGTTCAAATTCATTGGCTCTAAAAAATAAGATTCAGGTTCATATCAATAAAATCCACAGGGTATCGTGTCCAGACTCGGATCCATATATTTTTTTTCTCTTTTAAAATAAATTTATAAATCTTAAATTAACCAAAAATAAAATCATAATTTTTGTTTCAACAATTATTCAAAAATAAATAATTAAATCATAATCCATGAAAATATTATAAAAATTCAAAATAAATAAGAATATAATAATCAAGTACTCCCTCGGTCCCATTAGTAGTGTCTCACTTTCCTTTTTGGGTTATCCCATTAGTAGTGTCTCATTCCCTGTATGACAATATTCTCTCTCTCTCTATACCTAATATTTAAATAATTTCTACCAACCCACTTTATCTACTTTCTACACACTCCTTAATTCCGTGCCCAAAAGAAATGGAACACTACTAATGGGACGGAGGGAGTACTAAATAACATTTTAGTAGTAGAATAATGAGGTGCACACTTATTTTAATTATATCTGTACAAATTAGATGAAAAATTATTTATGGTATCATTAAAATAAATTTTATCTCTAACTTCATCACAATATTAAGTAACAGTGGAAGAATGTGTCTTCTATTTTACATTGAAAAAAAAAATTATCAATACAAATAAAAGGTATTATAATCACAACTGAAATTTAAATTAAGATAAATGTAAAATATTATCTTTAACTGTATTATACTCCTATTATAAATAAGAAAAGAGATGTATGGATTAGGCATAAATCTTTAGAGTTAGATAAAAATAAAATAAAATTATACTCCCTTCGTCCGCCAAAAGTGGAACATTTTGGCTGGATACGGGATTTAATAAAATTGGTGATGATTTTGATGTAGTGGAGAAAGGGTCCCACCACTTTATGAGATGTGTGGTTGAGATTGAATTTTGAGTGATTTTTTTGTAAATAAAGAGTTTGTAAGGATAGAAGATTAAAGTGGATGGTGAGACCATTTCTATAAAAGAAAAGTGGTATACTCTTTGCGGACGCCCGATATAGTAAAAGTGTTCCAATTTTGGCGGACGGAGGGAGTATATATTTTTATAATAACTGGATCTGCGGGTCGGATTTGGACCGAATTTGGGTCACATTACTTTTGCTCCAGATCCAGATTCAAAAATTATGGGAATAACTCAAATCCGGTCCAAATCCATCGAGTCCATTTTTTACAAGGTCCAGGATCCATGGTCATCCCTAGAAACAAACTAGCTATAGATCATTCCAAGTTTTATTTTTTTATTTTTTTATTATTAAATGTAGATCATTCCAAGTTATATTGTTACGAGTAGGGGTGGGAAGATAGGGTTCGGGTATCGGGTACCCGATTACCCGACCCAAAAAAATCGGGTATCGGGTACCCAATACCCGAAAAAATCGGTGTCGGGCTCGGTATCGGGTAGTTTGAGCGACTGAAAATCGGGTATCGGGTATACCCCGAATACCCGATTGAAAATAAGGGGGGCTATATTTTCGATTTTAATATATATATATATATATATATATATATATATATATATATATATATATATATATAGGGTATTTCGGGTATTAGGATACCCTAATACCCGATTAGGCCAAAATTGGATAATTCGGGTACCCTAATACCCGAAATACCCGATTTTCACAGTTTAACTTGAAAAATGCGATTTTGACCGGGTAATTTAGCGTACCTGAATACCCGACTCGGGTACCCGAGTCAGGTATTAGGGTACCCGATTTTTTTTCGGGGTCGGGGTCGAGTAGTGATTTTCGGTGTTATTCGGGTTCGGGTACCCGATTTTTTCGGGTAGGGTACCCGAACCCGACCTGATTCCCATGCCTAGTTACGAGACACATGTATATGTATAATAACTTATGTATTCCACCTTATCTATATCATATATATTTGAGGTGAAATTTATAGTAGGTATTATAGATGGTGAAAATTAATAATTAGTCATAAGTTTAATTTGTAAAAGATTTAATTAAATTTCAATACTTTGGACAAAAGTTTTACCTTTAAAGTAATGCATACAAAGTGTGGTTAAAGTAATGCATACAAATTACGCACACTCTTCTGCAACTCAATCTCTCTCTTTCATTCAGATGTTTCTCTCTATTGATCTTCTTTTTTTTCTCACTGAAAGTTGTTGATGCTCTCTAAAAATTTGGCAACATTGTCGCCATTACCTGCGCCAAGACATCCTCTTCTCTGATTCACCGTCGCCGATGATTGACGCTTCCATTTAACCCAACAAAAAATAACGTCTGTGAGCTCCATCGTCTGCCATCACCGCTGCGTTGTCGACTCCATTCTTTGTATCAAAAATCTGTATATCTGATCGAGATCTGTGAGATCTAGTTCCCGATCTACTAAAAAAAATGAAGAGTTAGTTCAGGCATTTAATTAGATCTTACTGAGATTTTTGAGATTTCATCTTATTTTGCTCATTTGATTCGATTTTGTTCATGAACTGTAGTTGGAACAAACTGCCATTTTTTTCACACGAATTAGTACGCATCACCCATTCGTACGTACCATTCGTGCTATGTGTTAATACAATAGATATTGGCACGAATGGTTCAACCTACACATGCGAAGAATCCATCGAGTTAAGAAGATAATAACAATATTTTAAGAAATCTGACGTTCCTTGGGGTGAAGAAGAAAACAATTTCCAGTCATCTTGTTATTTGATTCACCACCATCGACGCCCCGACAAAAATATCGTGCACCTCTCCAAAATCAACCGATGCTGATGGGCAACGCTTACATAGAAAATGAAGATTTGATTTAGACATTTAGTTAGTTCTTGTTGAAAATACTCAATAATCAAAGTCAAGAAAAACAACATCTAGAAGTAGAAATATTTAGCAAAGTCAAAAGAAATATTGTGTGTGACTTTAGTGGGATTTTGCTGGACTTTGCTTCATTTTGTATTCTATAAATAGATATCAGTGTAATAGCAAGCAATATCAAGCAATACAACAACATTCATCTTTCTTCTCTTTATTCTCTACATTATGCATTATGATAATACCATGTTCTAACATGGTATCAGAGCAGGCATGATTCTGGGAACTCAGAAATCATTCATCACGGTTCCAAATACCTCAAATAAAATCGGCCTTCTCAAAAATGAGAAGGGAGGCTGCCCGACTACAGATTTTGCAGTCGGCAACCAACCGCTTCAAAACCAACATTTCATCATCGGAAGAGACCGGGACCGAACTTACCACCACATTCCGCCCTGCAACACGGCCGGAAGTGCGGTTGCAACAAATCACCGCCGATAGAAGCAAAGAAGGCGGAGGAAAGAACCCAGGCGTCTCGGTCGTCGCCGCCGCCCAATCTTCGCTGCCGCCGCCGAATCATTACTACGGCGTGGCTAACTGTCAAAAGCCTACCGGAGCAGCGGCGGTGGCTGCGGGAGCAGCGGAGGCGGCCACAAATCGGACATCTCCGGTTGGGCAGAAGAGGGTAGAGACGCAATTAATGGCGGATGCAGCACTGGAATGGCTGCTGGATAAGCTCCAGCAGCTACTGCTGTACGAAGCCCAGTTGGTGAAGAACGTGAAGACCCAACTGGAGAAGCTGGAGATGAATCTCCGGGTCTTTAGAGCATTCCTTGCAGATTCCGCGCAGTCGGTGAAGGACGACGACGACGCCGTCTTTGAGGAGCTCATCCGCCAGGCAAGTGACGTCATTTACGAGGTGGAGGACGTCGTCGATCAATGCCGCCGCCGGAGCCAGAACTCTGCGGCGGAGCCGGCGAAATCGAAGGGCTGTGAAGAATCCAATGTGATGATGATGAATGAGAGAGAGGTGGATGGAGAAGGAAGGGGAGGCGGATGGAGAAGGGAATTAGGTATAAGGTTTGGTGTTTTGACGCTAAACCCTCATTCTTCTCTTTATTTGCAAAAGATACACCACCCTTTAAAATCTGCCCCCCCTAAGTTTTCAGAAATTACAGAAACACCCCAATTTTCTACATAATACTAAAATTACTTCCGTTGCATATCAAATCTCTAGTGATAAACAAGATAGAGATAAAAAAAATGGATTTTTGATTGTGGGGCCACAGATACAACATAGCCCAATTTGAAAATTAAAAAAAAAAATCCAAAATTCAATTCAAGAACTCCTAAATACGAGTATAAACTATTTAAAATTTCAAAATCAAAATGAAGAACTCCTAAACACGAGTATAAACTATTTAAAATTTCAAAATCAAATGAAGAACTCCTAAATACGAGTATAAACTATTTAAAATTTCAAAATCAAATGAAGAACTCCTAAATACGAGTATAAACTATTTAAAATTTCAAAATCAAATGAATCTTTTGATTTTCATGCATTTATCGACCGGATATTGCATATGCTGTTGGGGTTGTGAGTCAATTCTTGCACCAACCACAAGCCGACCACATGGAAGCTGCGCTCAGAATTGTGAGATACTTGAAAGGAACCTTTGACTATGGAGTATTGTTCAGGAAAATTGGACATCTCGAGATACAAGCCTACACTGATGCTGACTAGGCTGTTCAGGAAAATTGGACATCTCGAGATACAAGCCTACACTGATGCTGACTAGGCTGTAAACTCCAAAAGTTTTTCAGATGTTCTTTCCAAGTTGAGTATCGGAAATTCCCGTCACTCAACTTGAGGGGGAGTGTTGAAAATACTCAATAATCAAAGTCAAGAAAAACAACATCTAGAAGTAGAAATATTTAGCAAAGTCAAAAGAAATATTGTGTGTGACTTTAGTGGGATTTTGCTGGACTTTGCTTCATTTTGTATTCTATAAATAGATATCAGTGTAATATGAAGATTGATCAAGCAATACAACAACATTCATCTTTCTTCTCTTTATTCTCTACATTATGCATTATGATAATACCATGTTCTAACAGTTCTAACTAAGATCAGTGAGATTTCGTATTTTTTTTTTTGATCAGAAAAAATTTCATTAAGATAACTGTGGTACCAGGGGTACCTAAAAATTCAAACAAGAAGAGAGAAAAAAGGAATCAGAACACCAAGAAATGAAGCTCGATTCCTTTGCAACAATACCAAAAGATTTATTCCAACTCCAAATTCTTCCTTTAATTTCCAGCATCAAGTTTTGGATCCCCCACGTTTTGCATCAAATTCTTCCTAAAAATTTCCAGTGAGATTTCGTATTATTTTGTATATTTTATTCGAATTTTGTTCATGAATTATAGTTGAATTTATTGGAACAAACTGCAATGTTATTGTTTATTTTATTTTTTTTGGAACTTATTGCGCCATATTTTTGGATGAATGGTATGGATGTGTTCTTTCGTACCATTCATGCCAAGTGTTGGCACGACAAATCTTGGAATGAATGGTACATATAGGTCCTTTTGAACCATTCGTGCCAAGTGCTGGTGCGAATGATTCGAATAAACTCAATGCATGTCATTCGTTCCGAGATTTAGCACGCCAATGTTTGGCACGAATGGTACAAATAAGTTCTTTTGTAGTATTCGTGCTGAGCGCATGTTCGAATGGCAAGCAAGGATGATACGTACCACAACTAGTACAAATAACCCTTGTTCGAACTAGATTTAGAATACAATTAAAAAGTATGTATTCAAAATATAGTTGGCTGAAATATCACGAAAAAATAAGTATTTTAATAGGAAAATACAAAAAATGACTGCTTGACAAGTATTTGAATGGGGAAGATGACGAGAAAAGTATTTTCCGTAGAAAATAATAGAGGAACCCACATCACCAGAACCACGTCGCCAGATTTAAATTGAGAAGATGACGAAAAAATATAAATGTAGAGGGAGAAAATTACCTATATTGCTGCCAGAGAAAATAACTAAGAGGGAGAGAAAATAATCTAGAGATAATTCCGTTTGAATAAAAGAAGAGAGAGAGAGAGAAGAAACACGATGAGATTAGGAGATAAGAGAGATAAAATTGTGATGTAAAATTGAGTATAAGTACTTTTGTCTATTTAATATAAGTTGACTAAGAATTATTGAAATTAAGTTGATAGACAACTGATTCCTTGCTAGCGAGTAGCGATTCACGTTCTTAGCGAGAAGACAAAGGGTATGCCTATATGGACTCTCTCTGTGATGAGTTTTATGATGTATTTGTACATGCTAAGGAGAAGATAGTGCTTGATTTCCGTCATATTCGCCGAGAGGCCAATAGGGCTGCCCATGTTTTGGCAAATTTTGCTATTTCATCTAATGGTGTAATAATCTGGAGATCGAGCTTTCCAACCTGATTGACGGATATTGTGCATGTTGAGCTTACTTTTTTCCTAAAAAAAAAAAACTCTCTATATTTGGAGGTCATTTTTATATAGAAAAGTACATGTTTTATGTGGATATCAAATAATTACTTAAAATATTATTAAGTACAAATAAATCTTTTAATGTTGGTGTTGACGACATGTTTTATCTCCTACATATATCTCCACAAAAAATATATTTTTTTGTCAAATTTCTTATATTTGTTTTCGATTTTGAAGCATTAACAAGTCGTGGTAACTATATATAATAATAATTATTAAACTGAGGCCTTCTCCGTTTCTTTCTATGTTTTATAAAAATATAAAAACATTTTACCATTATTATTATTATGAAAAACTTAAATATCATAGTATTCTTGATATTCTGGACACTTTTTTTTAGTAATTTAAATACATTTTTATTCACCTTTAATACTTAATAATAATCACTAATAATATATATAAATCCATGCTTTTGACATTTTTATATAATAAAATATAGAGTGAAAATGGGGGAAAGAGCACATCTATTTATTGAGATGAGTTTATAGTGTTGGTACTTCTTAAATATTAATTTAAGTAAGCAAAATGAAGTTTAGCAAAAGTTACTCCCTCCGTTTCAGCGAAGATGAGGCGTTTCTTTTGAGCACGAGATTTAAGAAATTAATATTTAGTGAAAAAATGAAATGAAAAAGTAAATGAAAAAATGAAATAAAAAAAGAGTAAATGGAAAAGTAGATTTAATTTATTTTAAAAAAGGAAACACATCAACTTCGTTGGCACAGTAAAAAAAATTACACATTAACTTGGATGGGACCAAGGGAGTACTCCCTCCGTTTTTTTTAAGTGTCTTATTAAGATAAATTTATTGTTCTTTTTTAAGTGTCATATTTCAAAATTTGTGAATAAAAATATGACAAAGTTTCTATTTTACCCCTTTTTAAGTGTCCTATTTCAAAAATTGAGAATAAATTTATTACACTTTGAAAATAATAAATATGGACATAAAGGTAATACTCCAACTTTTTTGATATATGTACTTTTTATTGTGGGACACTTAAAAAAAATAGAGGGAGTATTTTGGAGTGGAATATTAGAAAATTGGTTAAAGATGGTCTACAATTGTAAAATGAGAAGTTAGCGTAAGTGGAATAGTATCCAATTTGGTGGTGTGGAATTGAGAGCGGCAAAGAAAGACAAGAGGTGATGGGGATGTAGGGTTGTAGTCAGTTATCATACCTATGTGTCTACCATTTCCCAGTCAATTAATCATTTCGAGAAGGGAAACAAATAGTGTAACAATAGTACTTTATTTAAATAAAATTACTCATACCTGCGGGTGGACAAGCCTCTCGGAATGTGCAACCTTTTTTTTTCCTCCAAACAAGGTGCAAGGAGGTTCTTTCAACCATGTAATTATCAACTTTACCTCCCTAATTTTCTAAATTTTATTTCTACGTATAATTTATAAAGTATTCGACTTTCACTCCATTAATCTACTCTTCCATACTTCATTTCCAAATCTAATTATTCACAAGTTTTATCTTATATTCTGTAAATTAATCACTAATGGTACTAGTTATGTATAATATTAATACATGCCAACCAATTTGGTAAGCAAAATAAAACTTAAATACTTTTTACAGATATACTAGAACAAGCTCCGCATACCTACATCTTGAGGAGCTCCATTTGAATCCAAATATTGGATGAAAGTTAGATTTATAGTTTGTTGTGGATTTCGTTGATTGTAAATAAGCTTGCTTCTTCACATGTTTCTTGTGCAACTTGAGAATAGGGCTTATTTTGTAAAATTAATTGCTTTGAATTTAACAAGACATTTGTTTCATCTAATCTTATTGGAACCTTATTCAAATTAGGCAAATTTTTAATTTTTTGAAAGAAATAAAACAAAAATATACGAAAAAGGAAATAAAAAGAAAAAAATATAATTTACAAATAAATCTTCAATTTTATTATAACTACAAAATTGTCATTTAATTTTAAAATTTGAAGTTACTTTTTTAATATAGTGTAAATGTAGACATTCTTGAAAATAAAGATTTCGAATTTGAACACAATTAACTCCTTATATGTGGAGCTCCCTTATCATAATTTTTTTTACCTTTGATAAACCAAAAGGAAATTAGATCGTTTATAGAAAATGGAATAATGGTTGAATGAGTTTTTTTTTTTTTTTTTGAGAATTACAAGAGACATCTAGTATATAATCAAATAAGCAATTCGCACGCAAGCGGGACCTCTACACCACACAATAACACAAAGGTGAGAAAACAACTGCACGCAGGCGGAACCACTACCCACAAAAAACTGAAAAACTACCCGCACGCAGGCGAGATTGAACCAAGACCTCTCACAGATGATAGTCTTAAAATCATATTCAACTATCACATTATAAATAAAGCTCCCTTTTAATAATAATAAAAAGTTTACCATTATTATATGGGGTTTACTTCCCTCATCTTAAAAGAAGGAGGGTTTACATCTCAAATGTAGTTTGCACAAATTATGAAAGTGAAAGTAGCAAAAATTGGTGATAAATAAAAATAAATTTGAAACGTGAGATATTTTAATTTTATGGTTGATATTTATTAGATTTAATTGTGTGAAATGAGAATAACGATAAATCAATATAAATTTATGAATATATTAATGTACCGCACAAATCTCATATACCATTGTCTAGAATTTTGCTTAAGGCCATAAAGAGATTTCTTTAATAAGCATACCTTGTGTGCATTTTCAGGCAATAAAAACCCCTCTGACTAGTGCATGTAGATAGTTTCTTTTAGATCCCCATGTAGGAAATCAGTCTTCACATCTAATTGGTGCAGCTCCATTTCCTGTTGAGCTACAAGAGCAAGCAAAATCCTTATAGAACAATGTTTAACAATAGGAGAAAATAACTCATTAAAATCGATTCCTTCCTTCTGTGTGAAGCCTATGGAAACAAGTCTGGCTTTATATCTAATATCTCCAGTTATCTCCATCTTTTTTTGGTAAATCCACTTGCAGCTTACACATTTTTATTTTTGCGGCAGAACCTAGGTGCAGTTTTTTATTAGTGACTCCAGCTCCTCTTCCATAGCCTTTATCCATAACTTGCTCTCTTTTCCTTTTATTGCTTCTGAGTAGTTCTTAGGCTCACTGTAGTCTACTTCTTCAACCGCACTTAAGGCATAAGATATCTAGTTTTCATACCCATATCTATCTAGGGGGTGGATAGACCTTCTTACCCTGTCTCTTGCTAACTGATAGTCCTGCAACTCATCCTCAGTTTCTGAGTCCATACTCTCTGATTGGCCATCATTTGTTGTAGCAATATCGTCCACTTTAGTGGATTTATCACAGGTAGCCTCCACCTCAATCTGAGTTCCCCCACATCTCTGTCATCTTTCTCATTTTTCTCAAGAAATGGCATTTCATTTTCTTTGAAAATGACATCTCTACTAACCATAGCCTTTTTCCTTCCTAGTTCCAAACACCAGAGTTTGTACCCTTTTATTCCATCAGGGTATCCTATCAATACACACTTTAAAGCTCTTGGTTCAAGTTTGTCTTGCTTCTGATGGACATAAGCTCTACACCCAAAAGTTCTTAGGTATATGTAACTACACTTCCTTCTAGTCTACACTTCCTCAGGAATCTTAAAACCAATAGCAGAAGATGGACTCTTGTTAATCAAATGGCATGCTGAGTGAACTGTCTCTCCCCAAAACTTCTTAGGGGGTCCAAATTCTGCAAGCATACATCTGACATTTTCTAGTATTGTCCTGTTCATTCTCTCAACAAGGCCATTTTGTTGAGGGTTTGCAGGTATAGTCAGATGCCTCTTTATTTCCTTCTCTTTACAGAACCTTTGAAACTCATCTAATTGAAACTCCAACCCGTTGTCAGTCCTTGAGCTTTTTAACTTAGTTCCTTTCTCATTTTGAACAATTGAGTGCCACTCTACAAATTTCTGGTAAGCATCAGACTTTGCTTTGAGAATATATACCCAAAGTTTTTTGGAGTGGTCATCTATTAGAGCCATATAGTACATGTCTCCACTTATTGTCTGTCCTAAAAGGGCCTCACAAGTCACAATAGACGTAGTCCAAAGTATTTTCTGAAACCCTACTGTTGTGGTTAAAAGTGAGCTTCTTACTCTTCCTTAAGATGCATTCTTCACATTTATCTATTTTAATTGATTCATGATGCTTTATCTTTCCTTGTTTCAGCCGTTCATTCAGACCATTTTCTCCAACATGCCCAAGCCTAGCATGCCAGATTTTGGATTCATTCTCAGAGTTTAACTCTACCTCTTTCACTATTGGTTCACCTTGCAGATAGTATAGGTTCTTATTTCTAGTTCCCTTCATGACAATTGTGGTATATTTCATGACATGTAGAATACCACTTACAGATTTAAACCAAAACCCAGCATTCCAAGGGATATCAAATTCTTTTTTAGAATTGGGATGTACCTAACATCTTGAAGAATTTTATCTAATCCATTATGTAGTTTAAGTCTTATTATTCCCATACCCTTAACAACACAAATCTGATCATTCCCTAGAAGTATAGATCCATTTTCTCCATACTTTATACTGCTAAACTAATCTTTATATTGGCACATGTGAAAAGAACAACCCGAGTCAAGTATCCACTCATTCCCAATATGTGAATCAATTACGTTAAGGATTTTTGCATTATCACAGTGTTCAACAGCTTCTGCAGTGTTAGTGGGATGAGGGTTCTGACCTTGTTTTCTTTTCCATGAGTAACAGTCCTTCTTTAGATGTCATGGCTTTTCGCAATGATGACATTTCCTTGTCTCTTTCCCTTCTTGATCCGTGTTTCCTCCTTGAAATGCTTTCTTTCCATCAGCTCCTGGCTTCTTAGATTTCATCTTGAATTTCTGTTTAACATTCAAGCTTTCTCCACTGGTATCTGGTTTCTCATCATAGCACTTTTGCAGCTCCTTTGCCTTTGAAGCAGATTTCACTTCATCCATTGTAATGGTTGTCTCTATGCTATATAACATGGCATCTTTTAGATGCTCAAAGGATCTTTTGGCAAAGCATTCAATAGGATGATGGCATTGTCATCGTCTTCCATTTTTACTCCAATGTTTTCCATATCATCAACCACCTTGTTGAACTCATCCTGTTGATCCAGTATACTCTTTTCGTCAACTATCTTGAATAAGTACAATCACTGCTTGGTGTATAGGCAATTAGCTAGAGATTTAGTCATATAGAGACTCTCTAACTTTTCCAAAACACCAGCTGCGCTAGTCTCTCTTGCGACTTCCCTGAGTACCTTATCACCAAGGTACAAAATGATACTGTTATGCTCTTTCTCCAGTATCTTAATTCTTCTTTCCTTGGATAATGATTCTGCCATGATATTTTCCCTCTTCAAAGCATCAGCCAAGCCATGTTGAATCAAGATTGCTTTCATCTTGATTCTCCAAAGTCCAAAATCATTTTTTTCTGTAAATTTCTCAGTGACGAACTTCATAGCTGCCATATCTCTTCTAGATTTCGCGATTCCTTCTGCGCCTGATGATTCCTCCACGTCCGGCTTTCATATAGACGGCGCCAAATATAAATCTTAAGATATACTCACACCAGATTCAATCAAAGAAACTCACTCGCACAAATGCAAAACTCAGAGAATTAATGGAATTAATCACACACACAAACTCAACTCTTTGAAAACTAAAAGAACACAGGGAATTACGTGGTTTAGTCGTAAGGCCTACATCCACAGGAGGCAACTGATGGTATTTCACTAATCCAAACAAGAGCAATACAAGATACAAGATTTGAGCAAGAATATGCTGCACAAGATCTGCGAAAACAATTCTAAGGCTCTCAAATTCTCTTTACTATTTTTCCTCTCATGTTTTTTAAAAGAAGAAGATCTACTGACTAAGTTAAAATATAACACATATACAACAACTAATCTACCACAAATCAGCCGTTGATGAGCTAAAGATCCAACGGTCTCCCCTGCTGAAGTAACACTCTGCAATGGCCGTTATAACATACCTTCCCAAACTATCAGTTGCTTTGCAACTAGCCCCTCTAACTGTTGATATTTACATTTTTGGTTCCCTACAAAACTGGTATTTTTTAATATGATTGGCCTACAAAGCTTTTGCGGATGTTGGTTATATAATAGATGTAATTGATTACTTGAGTGACTATCAGTTACTATAGTTGCATAGTGTTTATTATTACAGATATAGAATGTGTTGTGATGGCCTGAGAAACTATAGAATGTGTTGCACCTCTCTGTGCTTCGAGGTGCAGCAAATAGCTGGATCTTCTATGGAAATATAGTTCTATTTATTTCATTGCATAGCTTGTGCATGAATTGTTTATATGCTATTGGATCTTAGATAATTCTTTTGTGGAAAATAACATACTTTGGTTTTATATTATGTTGTTGTTTCGATTGGGGATCGATTTGATGTTCATGTAAATTATGTAATAACAGAAAATGATCAATCCAAATACGTTGTCGCTGGTTTGATTTGTTGTCGAGGTAAATTATACAATAACAGAAAAAGACCATGCAGACAAAATCCTAAATTAGGCTTTACATGATAATTGCCTCCAAGATTCTTTGACACTTGAGATCATTAGAAATCTCTATGTTTTTTCTACCCCTCATTTCCCATTAATTGTTTCTTTAAAAAAGTTGTTGCTTCAACTGTAGACTGGACATTAGATTCATATTATTTATTTAAATTTCCTCTACACATTTGAATGCTTGGTAAATTGGATATCATATTCATATTGTTTATTTATTTATTTTTATCTTTAAAAAAAACTGCTGCTTCAACTGTGGACTAACTTACAGTAAAAAAAAGAACCCAAACGTCCTCAACATATCTAAATGCTTGGTAAATTGGATATCAGATTTATATTTTGTTTTTGTTTATTTTTATTGTCATGTTATCTATTTTCCATTGTAAACTAGAGTGGTTGCCTCATTTAAATTCTTGGTAATTGGATTCAGTTTGTTATATCTAATTTTCTGCCATGTCTAATATTTGTATTTGTAGAAGGATGAGTTACTTGGTGATGAGAATATTGATAGAGCTCTAATGTGAAAGAAGGCTAGATTGGAAAAAGATGGGAGCGTGGAGAACGACGACTTGAAGAAAGTCGTTGAAAAAAATTGAATATAGTTATTATTTAATCGATGTTTGAATAAGTTAGTAGCATTGACTTATATAAATTTGAGATTTCAATATGACAGGATGAATGTCTACGTGACAAGGAGCAAGGAACTTTGACTAAGGTAGATGATGGCCGGAAGGATCTTCTAACTTCTGTTTTGGAGAAGTTAGAACACTCGGGGCGTGTGCGAGCTGTTGAGGCTTATGTAAATCCCACTGCATTCTTCAATTTGCCGAAAGAGAAAAGACAAAAGCTTGATGAAAATGTGGATTAACATGAACTGATAAAAGCAAAATAAAAGATAGAAAAATATGGATTCACAAATGCATGAGTGGAAAAATATTATGGGTGAGTTGCTGAGCAAAATAGGGAACCTTGAATCTACATTGAAAGCATGAGACAAGTTATCTATGGAAAATGGTAGTTGTTCTGTGAAGTATCCACATGATCCAATTGAAAATGAAAATGATGATGGTGATGATGATGATGATGATGATGATGATGATGATGTGATTTGTCAATTACAGTGCAGACATTTTTTAGGTATTAATCTGATTTTCAATACCCTCAACTACTAATTTTCTTACTAACACTTTGGAGAAAATTCTACTTGTAGGGGAAACATGTAGCATTGAAGTAAAAAGGCACCAAAATGACTCTCGCTTATGCAACAATGGTGGTAGTTGGACCAATGCTTCATGGTGCCCCAATGCATGAAAATGCAAGGTACGTGTCAGTGGATGAAGTTGTAGCTAATAATGAAAGTGAACTTGTATCATATCCTGTGTCTGATGAGATTTTTACTGTGGGGAGTGCATTGGCAACTCATGTAGCATGGCCGAAAGAATTGGTGGTCGGAAAAGATAAGGTAAATATTGTGTTCTCTCTATCTTGTTGAAAATTTTAGTACATCAGCTAACACGTCGTTTACAATAACATTGACACCTAATAAGAAAAGGGAAAAAATGGTAAAGTATTATCCGTTGTTACCAATCACGATGAAAGCTTTGTGTTGCATACTTGAGCCTAGATTTAAGGCTAGTGAAGGACTACATATTCACTTGGATGTGGAGGTCTTTGACCATGAGCTTGATATTTGTATTACGAAGGATGATTTCATTCCCTTTTGTGAGTTGGAACCTATCACAGAAAATTGCATTGTTGCCTATATATGGTAAGACAATTATTGAACTTTTAAGATTTGTAATTTATTATGTCAAACTGATTTTGATTTTTCTGATAGTCATGATTATTGGTAGGCACTTGTATAGAAGGTTGAAAGATAATGAAATGATGAATAGATGTCTATTCGTGAATCCATCATCGCATGGAGCTAAGATTTCTCGTGATGATAGGCCACGCAAGTTAGCAGATGGGTTAAATGCATCGACCTCAACGCAGATGGTATTAGTGTCTTGCAATAAGGGGTAAGTTGGTAGCGTTAGGATTTAATAAATGCTATTGATATTTTATGACTTTTTGTTAATTCATTTCAAGTTTATTTTTGTTATCTCATATTTTATATACTAATTCATCCTAAAATTCAAGTAGTCGATATTGGATTCTAACAATCATTGAGACTCACAAAGATTCTGCCTATTTAATGGACCCTATCACTTATTGCAATCGTGAGACCACTTGAAAATCTGTTGTCGACACGTACGTTTTAGAAATTGCAAATTCTTTGAATTCTTTTCCTTGGACCTTTGTAAATGTGAATGCTAATGTTCTCAATATTTATGTTTTCCAACGCAATGACGATTTTTAATACAAACAAGGAAAATAGTAACTTCAAAAAGACACCCCAAATGGAAAGTTGTTGAGGTATGTATTATTACTTATAACATTGTTGCAATTTGTTTTATACACATTAATCAGTTTGTTTCCAATATAGGGTCCAGTACAACCTGATTTAAAACATTGTGGGTTTTATGTTATGCGGTATATGAAAGAGATTGTGAAAGCATGTGAAGATGATGATTCCATTCGTGTGACATCACTACCAAGTTATATCATTTATTATTAATCTACCATTTATTGTGATGTGGGTTCTATGTGATACATTTGTTCTGTTGGCAATTTAAAAAACGTGAATATTTTGAAAGTCAGATCAATGAGTTTCGTGAAGATTGGGGAATTTCTGTCATTAATGAGGTAAATAAAATTTAATTTCTAGAATTTTAATTTAATATGACTATGGCTTTATAATCGTTCTAATAAAAAAAAATTGCTTTGTAGATTGACATGTGATATGGAGAAGTTCATGACTGAGGCGATAAGGCCTTTTGATTGCCTTTTAGAAATATTACGACTTTTTTGGTGTTGTATGTAGGATTGTTATTTCACAAAATCTCCTGTACACCCAGGTCGTACACAACCCGAATCCTGATCCGGATCTGACCCAACTGGACTATCCTACCTGAATGTCAAGTGTTAATGTCATTTCGATATAGTGTTAGTGATATTTATATTTAGTGTCATTTTACACGTAGTGTTAGTGTCATATTTGAAATAGTGTCATTTGTAAACAAAATAGTGTTAGTGTTATTTTTGAAATAGTATCATTTGTAAAATAAAACAGTGTTAGTGTCATTCCAAGATCGTGTTAGTGTTAGTGTCATTCCGTGTTAGTGTTAGTGTCATTTCAAGAAAAAAATGAGTCAGGATAGTCCAACTGGATCAGGACCCAGGTCGGGTACAACCCGGATTACGGTACACCTGGGTGTACAGGAGACCACCTCTTATTATTTTGGAAGATACTAATTAGTGAATTTTGAAGAATGATAGCTTTTTGGATGTTGGAGATGTTGTAATGGATCCTATTTGATGATGTTGGATAGTTTATTATTATCAATGTTTAAATTGGCATCTTCAATGTGTAAATTTATTATTATACTATTTATTGATATTTATAAAATTAAAATAGGAAAAAATAAATAAAATAAGGAACAATATTTTCAAATTATATAAAAGAATAGATGATGGTTAAAAGAACGGTAATTTATAGTAACTTTATATGACACTATCTACGCACTACTAATGACGGTTACAAATAGTCATATATGTCATTTAGCATGACGCTTATAAAGTGTTAAGTATAATAAAATATACTGTCATAAAATCCATAATACACGGCGGTTAATAAATGTCAAGTATAGCAAAACGTCATGTATACCCATTTCAATGACGGTTCAGAAGTGTCAAGTTTTAATATAAAACATCAAGAATACTAGTATAGATGACGGTCAAAGAGTCTTATATAAATACATAAAACGTCATGAATTGCGCTATCCATGAAGCTTAGAAACCGTTAAAAATATATTATTAGCGTCAAGTATAACATATTACTTGACGGTCAGAAACCGTCAAGAATACTTTTAAAACCATCGTAAATAACGATTATAGATGACGATTTATAACTATCATGCATACTATGTACTATATACTACACCACTATACTTGACGGTTTTCAGATGGCATAGATAACGGTTTTTAGCCGTCATGCATGAGCGTTTTTGTAATAGTGGTATTCTCATTTCTCGTTCACATTAAATGAAGGCACGGGCACATAAAGGAAGTAAAGAAAGAGGATGGGGTAAAAAAGATAGAGTAACCAATAGTCCCGGTGAGCTTTCTAACTAAAATGAAATGATGTGCATGAGTTTGATAAATACTTTGAGATAAAGTTGTGTTAAAGCTATTTTCTTGTCAAGTTTTGATGGTGAGCTTGTATGGAAGCCTCTACTGTGATAGACGAATTTGGTTCTATCCTAGACGAGCTGCTAGTAAGGATTTCAGTACATTTGATGTGATCGTGAGCCATTGAGCAAATCGGTCGGTCACGGTGCTTGAGAATGAGGCCTAATTCTCAGTACCTTTGAAGATGTAATAGATGTGGTACTTATATGTTAAGTATTTTGACTGTACTGATTTATTATGATGAAACAATTTACAGTTTTGCATGCATATGCTATGTTTCTGAAAATTCTCGTGTGTTGTGTTTAGCCCTATTTTGTGATGAATCTCTGGGTGTTTACGTGTTATATTGACTTTTATTTTGGTCTCTTTCACTTAAGAGTTGAATGATTTGAGCTTTTGTGCTAATTTTGTTGTCTCAGGATTTTGTGCTCACATTGATTGATATGTGAACAAAAGTAAAGTCAGAATTTAGTTGATTGGTCTGAAGAAGAATCGAAGTTCGTCTCGATACGAGTTCGTAGGCGAAAACGGATCTAAAATCCGACTTGAAACGAGGGAGAACGGACCAAAACAAAAACGCTGCGCATTGCAGTCTGCGAAGGGCATACACGGCGCCGCCGTCCCTGGGCGCGTTTTTTCCGTTTAAAAGACGAATTTTAGGGGTTTTCACCCCACACTCGAACACAGCAGCCTCTAGGGCGATTTCCACTATTTTCCTTTGGTTTTTAGAGATTCAAAACATCTACATTCGCTCTCGGATTCATTGGATTATTGTGGATTGCAATTTACATTCCGTTGGATTAAGTTCACTTGGATCATATGCTTTTGTAAGAACTCACTTGATTCTCTCTAGTTTATTTGAATCCTTTGGTTTGCCTCAGTATTTGTTTATGCTCTTGATGATTGATAGTTCTAGAATACCTTCTATGATGTGGATGATTGTTTATGATTTAAGTATTCGGTTTATTCGTTGTTGATCGTTGATGAATGCTCTTGATTGTTAGTTGAGGAATCTTTCTAAGGAACAATTAGAGTTTGGTTTGAATTTGAATTTCATGTTTGATCTTGTCTTCATGCCTAGGTAGTGATTATTCGTTGTTTACGGGTTTATGATTGTTCGTTTTGACGTACTAGATACAACCCTAGTTTGATAGGTTTAATGTTTAATGTTTCTCTACACTCTCAGTTGTTACATATCTACTGCATAGTTAATGTTTATTGCTTCTTTTCGTTTATGTCTTGGTGATTAGAGAGTGAGATAGTGCCAGACCCAACTACCCGATTAGAGTGTTTAGGTTTATTTCCTGTTTTCTGTGCGTAGCATGATCAGAGCCCTGCTTAGCCTTCCTTGAGAGACGACTTGGGTTAGCTTATTACACTAGGACGACCTCGTACGATTGCGAGTCAATCCCTTAGGTGTTTTGGGTTGAGTCAAATTTTGGCGCCGTTGCCGGGGAGGGCTTTAGGCGTTTGGTTGTGCTACTTTGTTTTCCGTGTTTATTTTATTTTTATTTTTGCTCGGTTATTTTCTTTCTCCCACCGGTGCGTTTGATCTGTTTTGTTGAGTGTTGTGTTGCTAGGGAGTTAAAGTCTTAACAGGAATTTGGCATTCTACTTGACAACACTCACCGTGCACGCGAGGTGCTCGAAGCCTAGGAGAGGGTACCGAGTCTCTTTTATCTAGCGTTGGAGTTGAGAAGATGGCAGGAAGAAATTTGCAGTACATGGGGGATTTTACCCGGCCTGTCATAGAGGCCACGAACTCAGCTATTGTGCTCCCCACTGCAGTCAGGAATTACAACCTGAAGCCTAATGATTCAAGTTTGCTCTCCCTCTTCTATGGGCTGCCGAATGAAGATGCCCTGCAGTTTATCCGGGACTTCTGCACCCAAGTGCAAACTTTTCCACTGTTGGAGATCACAGATGATCAGCTGAAGCTTAAATGTTTCCAGTATGCACTTAAGGATCGGGCAAGGACTTGGCTTCTCTCCTTACCGCCTAGTTCTATCACTACTTGGGGAGAGGCCTGTGAGAAGTTTATGTTGAAGTTCTACCCAAATCACAAGACACGAGAGATTAGAACTCAAATCATGAACTTTGTTCAAGGAGTCGACGAGCCACTTCATGAGGCTTGGGAGAGATTCCAGGAGTGTCACACCCCAATTACTGAAGGAATAAATATAATCGAGGTGCAACTAATTCATAGAAATAAACAAGGAACAACCTTGTAAAAACCCGAAATATGATAGAAAGTCGGGCTATGCCCCTTTGGATCACAAGTTTTGTTTCATGCTACTGACAACCGACATTCATTGGCATAAATTAAGTAGTGAAGAGTCTAAGCT
The DNA here is from genome assembly GCF_028751815.1 of Salvia miltiorrhiza. NCBI lineage: Eukaryota > Viridiplantae > Streptophyta > Magnoliopsida > Lamiales > Lamiaceae > Salvia > Salvia miltiorrhiza. The sequence continues at coordinate 37,004,286 of NC_080388.1, forward strand.
CGGTCAGGTATATCATTTGAAATTTAACATGAAGATCTTAAGTTGGGAAAACAAAAGACAAAATATTATTTTGTGCTACAGCGGAAGTCTAACATAGGAATTTAACTCTAGCCTCAGCTCCGTCCCGTCAGCACCAGCCAGCCAACCTGAAAACATTTGAAAGTATTTTTGGGCTAAGTACTAATGTACTTAGTGGGCATGCATTTTCATAAACATTTCATATTTTCGTAAGAGCAGTTTATCCAATCATACTTGACATGACTTAGAAGGTTTTAAATTGAAAGAACTTCTAAGCATGTTAAAACATTTTTCATTTGTGCGCACATGTCACACTCCCTTTCCGTTACTCGCTGTGATCCCGGACCTTTTAGCCACCGACGGATCCATTTCTCCTTCTTACTTGAACTGAGGGCGTAACCCAGTCAAGTTCCCATTTGGGACCCAATGCTCCGGAACACATCCCGTCGAGCACCCTTATAACGCCTCATACATACATGATTAGTGCCCGAATGGAGATCAACCCACCGAGTCAGCTAATAGGTGTACACAATTCTCAAATAACGTGTTAGGTCAAGAGAGAACCTCGATCGATTCATGAATTGCGAGCCTTAAACGGAGCAGAGTGCACAAAATATTTTATTGGATAAACAGTTTGCATTTAATAGAATCAACAATTTGCATTTCATTGAAACATTTAGAGCTTAATAACTCAATCATACTTTATACATTTGGAAAGTAAGCCCACCTGGTTAGGCAAAGCCTGAAGATCATAATCACATATAAACCTGTCTTGGGAAAGCAGCGCTAATCCCCCTGGTCACAAAGCCTACAAGAAATTCTATTCTTAATAGGTCTCGTGAAGCTAATCTTAAGTCATGGTGTAGTGCTTAATATTCTATGATTCACTTAGCCGGGTTTTCAAAAATTTAATGAATAAATAATTGAAAACTAATTTTCTTGAGTTAAGGACACCAACAATATCCTTACTCGATTTTCTTTAAAAATTGGAATTATAATTAAAACCAATTAAATCATAAATACTTTTATTGCAAAATGCATATGCAAATGCATGTCATGCTTAGCATATAATAAGTAATAACTTAAAATATGCACATAATATTAATATTTTTATGCAAATCATCTTTAAAATAATTAATCAAACTAATTATAGTCAAATTAATTAAATTATGGACTACCCAAAATAATTAAATGTAGGGCTAGTTCTTAAAATTTTACAGCCCAAGCAATTAAAATAAAGGCCCAGCTGATAAATTAAATCAAAAGAAAACCGGCCCAAAAGAAGCCCAACTGAAATAAAAAAAATGAAAAAAAATCGGCCCAATTGGCCCAAGCCTCAAAGCCCAACACTCTACCCTATTTCCCCTCTCTTCCTTCATTCTCACGCACACAACACATCTCTCTCTCCCTCTCGGCCGCTCACTCTCTCTCGCTCTCTGCCTCTCCCGCCGCCGCCACCGGACGGCAGCACCGTCCCCGGAGGCCGGCGGCTCCGCCTCCTCTCTCCTTCCCTTCGACCTCAAGTCTCCCTCTCACTCTTCCCCCACCTCACAAACCAACACACGCCGCGCCCCTCTCCCGACGCCCCTCCTCTTCTCCCTCTCTCTCGGCGGCAGCAACCGCCGTCACGGTCACCGCCCGACATCAGCGGGCAGAGCCGCCGTGCAGCGGCCTCCTCTCTCTCTAACTTTCGCCAACGAGCAGCGGAAGCCGCTCTCTTCCCCGACTCCGGTGACGCAACAACAAAAGCTGCCGCCGACCGGTGACTCCCAGGCCGCCATCGTCCTGACCTCAACAAAACCCCAGCCCAGACCAGATGCTACCCCCTTCTATTCCGGTGAGCAGCAGCGAAAACCGCCGCCATCCATCGGCGTCGCGGCCACCACGCCACCACCGACAGCAGCAGCAGATGAGGCGGGCTGCCACCGGCGCCCTCTATCTCCCTCGACTCGACTCAGTAGTGACAACACCCAACAGACCCAACTCAGACGCACCGGCATCAACCGGCTCGACACAGCAAGTTCAAAGGCAGGGAAGAAATCAAAGCTTCAAAATCTATTTCTTCTTTTCAGTGAAATCCATGTTCTTGAGACAGTTCAAGTCTTGTTTAAAAGCATAAACAAAAGTTCCAGAATCCTCTTTTAATCAGGCTTCATATATATATATATAGATGTACACAGATCATGAATGCATATATGTTTTCGTATATCAGTTATGAATGTGTGTATGGGTGTGATTCTTGATTGGGCAGCCGAAGTTTGTGTGTTCTGAAATTTGTGTGTTCTGAAAGTAATGGAGAATACTGTAAAAACTAGTGAAGTTTAAAGAAAATGAAACCTTGAGTTTGAGTGAGCTGCTCAAAATCTGAAATGGCCGTTGCTTGGTTGCTCTGCTATTCTTGGCTGGACTTAAAATTTGTGACTTGTAAGTGTTTCGTGTGGAGATGGAAGGATGGAAGATGGAAGCTCGGATCAACCCAGTTATGTAAGTTGCAAAAATGAGGGAGTAGGTGGGTGTGGGAAATGTCAAACTAATATGGCGCATTTGATTTGGTAGAAAAGTTGAGATCTGCATTTGATTTGGTAGAAAATTTGGGATCTACACAGCCTGACTTTTGGGGCTGGAATTGGGCTGTAGAGTGGGCAGCTATGAGGCATACGGTGGGCGGCTATGATTGGACAATTTAAATTCCTCAGGATAAAATTGTCGTAACTGTAATACTACTTCAGGGTTTGCTAATTAAAAGCTCGTGAAAATGCTTGAATGTTAAATTAAATAAATATGCAATGCATATAAATTTAATAACTAAATTTACAAATGCTTTTGTAAATCATTTTCGTTGGAATTAAAATAAATTCTTTTTCTCAATCCGGCGTGAATCTTCTTTAATCTAAGTAAAAAAAATACTCTAAATATAGCTACGAGGAAACGGGGGGTTACAAGGAGCTCCTCCGCCAGTGCCCGCAGCATCAGTTAACCCCAGTGATGTTGATGCAACTCTTTTAAGACGGGTTGATGCAGACTTCTCAATTTATGGTGGATAGCACGGCAGGAGGTAACATTGCGAGGAAGACTCCCGATGAGCTAAGGGAGATTTTCAAGACCCTAGCCGAGAGCTCGCAACAGAAGCCGATCCGAGGAAGGAAAATTGAAGCTAGTGCAGTGGCACCTAACTATGAGCTGCAGAAGCAGGTTGCTGAGATCATGAGGGAGATGCAGAAGCTGAAACTGAGTAAGGTGGAACCACCTCCAGCCCGTGAGCCCATTGTTGAGAGTTGTGGCATTTGTGGTGATTATGGCCAGGAGCCAACGAGTGCCATAGAATGGGCGAGCATACTTATGAAAGAGGAGTAGAAGTCTTTGCTGCACAAGGGTATTCGAGTAGGAAACTCCAGGGTCACATGCAAGGACACGGGCAGAGTTCTCAATACTGTCAATTCCAACAGCCTATGGGTTATCAGAACCAGCAGCAGTTCTACCCACCTCAGCAGCACCCACCTCCAGGCCCCTTATTTGAGGATCAGATGCAAGCTTTCATGCAAGCTAGCAAACAGGCGATGGAGGCTCAGAGTACTGCCATCAAGCGCCTCGAGACTACAGTTAAGCAACTAACGGGGGCCTTGAATCAATTGCAGCAACAACAACAACCTAGGAAGTTTCCAAATCAAGACGAACATCCGCATCAAGCTCATGCCGTGGCGGTAGTCAAGGAAAATGCCCCAATAACCATGGGGAAATGGAGAAGCAAAACCGTGGAAGCAATCAAGGCTATCCAATGCCCTAGTGAGCCACTTCCACTTGTTACTGTTGCACCAGACCAACCACCACCCAAGCAAGGAAATCCAGGTAGCTTTATTTTTGATATTAGCTTAGGTGGGGTTGAAAAGGTTTTGGGAATGCTTGATTTGGGCGCGGCAGTCAATTTGATGCCGCTTGATATTTTTGAGAAATTGGGTAATAAAGAGCTTAAATGCACGAATATGAATATAGAGCTAACTGACGGCTCTATTAGTAGCCCACGGGGCCTTGTTGAGGATGTTGAGGTTGTTGTGAGGGGGATTAGTGTTTTGGCTGATTTTGTTGTCCTTGATGTGGGAAAAGGGATTAGAGGCGAGAATGGGCATCTCTTGCTGCTTGGCCGACCTTTTATGGCCACCACCCATACTCGCATCTATGTGAGTACGGGAACTGTGAGTATGGCAGGGGCAGGTAGAGCTGTAACATTCTCAGTTTTTGATAAAAAACCTACTACCCCAACTTCCTTAATTCAAAACTGCTCTTATGTTGAAACATTTGATGCTTTGGATGAGGATTGTATTGTGCAGGAATTCCTTAATAAGCTACAGGAAGAGGACGAGATCGTGGAAGAATTTCTTGCTAACTTGCAAGATGAAAGTGAGATTGAGCAAGAATTCCTGGATAAGCTGCAAGAGGAAGATGATAAAGAGCAAGGCTTTCTAGGTGCCTTGCTACTGGAAGAAAAGCTTGATGAGGTTGTGTCACTCGATCCCCGTGGATGTGTGGATAGAAGGCCATCTCATGATTTGAACATGGAGCGCTCATTTGGAGGACCCGCAGCTGCAATTCAAGAAGATGTGTTTACAAGGGCGTTAAGGCAGCTAGAGCTTCAATCGGATTTTAGTTAAGGGGTTCTCTTAGTCGGGCTGGTGACTTAAAAACTAGCGCTGCATGGGAGGCAACCCATGCTTTCTTGCTTTTTCTTGTTTTCATTTTTCTTTCGTTTTGTTTGTGTTTGTGTTTTGTTGCTTCTGTTGTTTGGTGCAGGTTGATGCGTTGGAGATTGTTTGTTCTATGGATGAGAGATAGGTAGACATCGTGGGAAACTACGGACTCGCACTTGGATCGATATTCAGGGAAGTTTTTCTCTTTCACCCCTCTTTTTGCGAGCACTGAGGACAGTGCTAGATTTTAAGTGTGGGGGGGTGTTTGTTGATCCTATGGGTGCCTTTTTGTTGTGTTTTTGGGCTTTCTTGTGTGGGGCAAATGGTCTCCTTTATCTTGATTGTTGCTTGGCTTCAAGTAATAATGCACACTTTGATGATTTGTTCACAAGTAAATTTCATGAATTGTGTTGGCTTGGTTGCTATCTTTGTCTCTCAGGCTATGCATGTTCCTCACTTGATGTAAGTTGTTTAATGTTTTGGATGCAACACCCTTATGAGCTATTCTTGACGTGATTTGTCCGGTAGATGCTAGAGGGAGTGTTTTCATTGTGATAGCCTACGATCTTATCCCTTGAGTTTGAATGTTGGTTTGTTGTTAAGTTTTCTATAGCTCTGGGTCTCTGCTCCTCTGACGGTAGTGTTATGAGCATGGGAAACCACGTGAGAACATTTTGGATTACCTCCAAAAGGGTTGATCTCACGAAAGTTGGCCTATCTATTGAGAATAAAATAACATCACCTTGAAAAGAAAGATGTATAAAATTGAGTTTTGGTTTGATTGTTTATCATCTTCAAGGGAAATGGGATTTGATTATAAAGGCAATCACATTAGGAAACTCACTTCTAGCGGAGAATC